>NC_083276.1:100923149-101200649 GCF_963506605.1 Zootoca vivipara
GCCATTGCCGGATTCTGATTCGGGATGAGAGGTCCTGTTTTAAGCTGTCTCTACACTGTAAATAAATAGCACAATAAACCTCTTTGAAGACAAACTGGACTCAGGCGAAGTTACTCTAGAGTAGCCACAACGACCCTCTGACAGATAGCATAGTGTTTTAAATGGACATTGTGAATGCGGCCTTCGTATCATGCTAGTTCCTATCTTTCAAGAGAGACCTTGAAAAGTTATTGTGGTACAAATTCCACTTTTGCCAAGTGCTTCTGAGGTGCTCCTGGAATATGAGCTAAGACCTTCTGGTAATGTGGGAGCTTCAATAGAAGCTGTGAAGTTTTGTTTTGTTTTGTTTGTAAAGGAAGTCACCATTTCTCCTTTGCTGATTGGTCCTTAAGGCATGTGTGAGCTCAAGTCCTCTGCTGTGGGTTTCATCCTTTCATGCTGCTGATGTGTAGATTGGATGCATACAAATGGTTTGTTGCTTTCCCAGTCTCAAACAGCTAGACTAGCTGAACATTTCTTTCTTCCCCTTGTCTGGGAAACATGTACTCCTTATTATGAAAGGTTCCTGAATGGCCTACTGTGTAATAGCTTAGCTGAATGAAAACAAATTTAAATATAAGAAATGTGCTGGCTTGTTTTTTTTCTCTCTCTTTTTTTTAAGCGAGTTGTAAATACTCTTAGCAACAGTATGGGGCCTTATTAAGTTTGAACCTCAGGTCTTTCAACTTCCTGGTGAAAAAGAGAACAAATGGAAAATGCATGAGAAAATAAGTAACCTCTGTGATTTCCCACTTTAACTCGAGCCCAGATATATTTGTCAGTTGTTAATTACAGTCATATTTTTCTAACACCTTTAAAAAAGAAACAGCAAGCGAAAGATTTCAAAGAGAGAAGCTGAACCAGCTGAGAAAAGTTCAGGTTTCTCTAAATATGCGGTAACCCGTTGGGTAGGGGACGGTTTTGTGCTTCTTGAAAATCACGTCCTCAGTACTGAGAAGTTTTGATTACTTTCCAAACTCATTGAAACAAAATCAGCTATTCACTTCAAAAAGAGACCACCCTGGCGTTACTGCACAGGCCACTCTTATTATTTTGTTTTTTAACCCACCATTTGTTATAGATGCCAATCTGCTTAAACATCTACCCCACTCCAAGCACATTTGGGACAATACTGTATGTTAGTAGAACTGAAAACACTGGATTCAAAGGGGAGAGAGATCATGAATTGCTAGCAGTGGCAATACAAGCAGTAGCACGGTAGCCAGCAGGGCTCCTAACAGTGGCAGTCTTTGCTTATGGCTGCTGCAGATTCCAGTAACAAGCAGTCTCATTGTGGCTAATAGAAAACCATCCACTGTGGCAGCCTTTCCCTTGTCTGGTTTTGTGTCGCTGTTCACTACAAAAACCTCCCCTATCCTGCTACAGGCCACTGATGCAACTCTTTCATAGTAAGAATGAATATTTTGCCCTCGGCTGTACTTGAGGGACAATTCCAACAGATTCCACACGAAAAACGCCCATGTCTCTGTGGAGATGGCAGCACCGAATCAGTGGCACATGTCTTCCTGGTGTGCACTCTTTACCAAGACCTGAGGAATGAGATCATCACCCCTCTTTTATTGTCCATTCCGGGTCGTCCAACAACAGTCACAGTGACTTTTCTCCTGGCAGATCAAGAGGAGCAGATTCCAGCAAAGTTGCAAGGTGTTTAGTTGGGGCAATCAGAATAAGATCCACTGTTTGACTGCAGATTCAGGACCCTAAACTATGTTTTATTACAATTGACTTTTTATTTAGTTCTCTGTGTATCACAATGCTCTTTTGTTGCTATGGCCAATGGCGAATGCAAATAAAGTTTCATTCACTCTTGCATAGTAATATGTGTAATAGGGTTGGGCCTTTTGTTGTGAATTCAAGATGATTAGAGCCCCTTCGGGCCACTTGGGGGAATTATGGTAGAGCTTAGAGGACAGAGCAGCGAGAAGCGGAGTATATTGCGTGTTTAGACCTTTAAAACTCCCCCCTTAAATAAATTCAGACAAGACTCAAATTTTGATTTGGTTTTTGGCAGAATTTAGGCAACAACTTTATTGATTACATCAGGCGAGTGGTTGCCTAGGTTCTGGTTCGACTAGCTCTCTGCACCATTGCAGGTAGCACTGACCCAGAGCACCAGCATAGGTCAGCCTAGGGTGAATACCTGGAATGGCAGAAAGCTGGGGACAGGCTATATCCACCACACAGATGTCCCCCTGGACTCAGGCACGGGCACAACCCCCTCACAGGGTTGACCAAACCATAGAGTCCCTGGATTCCTTTAACGGAATACCCTTCACATAGGGATGGCGAGAGCACTCCCCCATCCCTATCACCTGAACCAGAGCCTATCTGCAACCTTACAAGTTGTGACGATTTGCTACGTGGCAGGCGAAACCCAAGTGACACCAGCCAATCAGCCAAGTGGGGAAAATTCCTGCCATGCTCCTGTCCCAAAGACAGATGACACACGACGGCATAGCAAGGTCAAGCGCGCAAGCCCTAAAAGTAGGGAGAGGTGGGCGGGTGTTCCGATGCACTTGCCAAAAGAGGAAGCTCTGAGTCATGTGCATGAGCATATATAGGTCCATTGATCGGTTTGGCTAGCATCCCATTGGTCTGATTAAACCCAGCATCAAGGGACCTACCAATTGGATGTTGTGGCTATCCAATCGTACCCACCCACAACACAGGGTTTGGTTGCCAGGTCGCACTGCAACATGCACCCTCTTTGAGGGAGGACACGATATATCACTGCTTTGACACTCGGGTGGCCCACAGGGGTTTCAAGTGGATGTCACCAGTCCAACATGGAAAGATGGTTCTCTGCATTCCCAACTACATTGACCAGTCAGACCTTGAGCATGACCAAAAAGTTTACCCATGTAGTATGCTTTCTCTTTTTGGCACTTTCTAATAAAGAAGAGAAAATCTGACTATTTTGTGGACCATGACACATGATGGATAGGTTTCATTTGGCTTGGTGGTTCCCAAGTTGTGCAAACAGAGATAAGGAGTGTGCAGTCATCTTGGAGATGTGTGTGTTGCTCAGTATCAGTCATGGGAGAAATATCAGTGATGAAAGAAACATTTCCCTAAAAGACAGCTTGTTTATCTCTGCCAATGATCTTCCTGTAAAATGTATCATTTCAAGTGTGGGATGGGCTCCAGGTTGCATTTTTCAGCTGTGGGCAATGGGAAGGTACCATCGGTCTACCCAGACTCTGCTGAATGTGTTTACAGTCCCCTTGAAAGTGCCCCAGAATCCTTTATAACATGGCAGGGTTCTGCCACACACTGAAAGCCAGTGTGGTGTAGTGGTTAAGAGCGGTAGACTCGTAATCTGGGGAACCGGGTTCACGTCTCTGCTCCTCCACATGCAGCTGCTGGGTGACCTTGGGCTAGTCACACTTCTTTGAAGTCTCTAAGCCCCATTCACCTCACAGAGTGTTTGTTGTGGGGGAGGAAGGGAAAGGAGAATGTTAGCTGCTTTGAGACTCCTCCGGGTAGTGATAAAGCGGGATATCAAATCCAAACTCCTCTTCTTCTTAAATATAAGCCTAACCAGGCGCCTACATTTCTCTCCGTACGACCGTGTATATTTATTTGCTTGCTTTTCAAAGCCGTACTCAAGGGGGCTTATGACTAAAGTAAAACACAAATGTCATAAAAACATAATAGGCAGCAATTACAGCATGCATAAAGGTATAGCATGCTCGCATTGTAAATACGGTACGATACAGCATTACAGCTCTCGGAAGGCCATTGCAAAGCAGGGAGAATTGGTCAGGGCGGAATATCCATACAATGAGTTTTTTTTTAGCCTGCCTTGCTGCCTGAAAGATACAGGTAATCTAAGCAGGGACTGTAAGACACGCTTCACCTCACATGTGTGAGGCGGGCCAAAGTGCTGTTTGTTTGCATACTCTCATTTGTTGAAGGCAGATGCCGACAAGAAGCCGGCAAGTAAAGCAGGAAAAGCCAGTTATGCTGCCTCTAGATAGTATCACCACTCTTGTAATTTTTCCCCTCTCCAGAAGAAAAAGAGGCCAGTGTGTGTGTGTGTGCGTGCGCAAAGCTATTTTACCTAAGTGGGCTGCACACCTACAATTATCTCACCGAAACAGGAAAGTAAACTGTGTGGCAAGGAAACAGAGGCCATTCAAGTGGCAGGTAATAGAGCAGATCTAATTAGCGTTAAGTACCTGTAATCCTAGGAGATTTACTTTGTGATAAAAGCGAGAGAAAGTCCCTTAGGTATGAGTAATATGTCCCTTGCCAGGTTGGCTGTGTCAGGTGTACTGTGTCAGCTCCAGTGAATACAGCCTATTGATCCAGGAGGGCTGGCATTCTCTGCCACAAATTGAATTTAAATTGCTTACACAAGAAAGACATCTGGCATACTAAGGTTTACCTACTTCATATTCAAAATAATTTCCCCAACCAACAAATACCGTCTTTCCCCTTTTTTAAGACACCGTCTTATAACTTTTTTTCCTCAAAAAAACACAGGGTGGCTTACTTTCGGTGGGATGTCTTATTTTTTTTTTTTACCGGTACAGTTTTTACAGCTCAGGGCGCTGGCTCAGGGCGCTGCTCGGTTCTCTTGAGTGCTCGGCGCTGCAGCAGCCACTGGTTCCGGGTGGCGGGGCAGCAGGCATCCTAGGCCGGGCCAGGCAGAGGCCGCTGGCTCAGGCGCTCCGCCTGCCGCTGCAGGGCGCTCCAAGCTCCTTGGCCAGGCCAGGCAAGGAAGAAGCAGTGAGCCCAGCGGTGGCGACAAGCACAGAAGCGGCAGGGCGGCGATGGACGAGAAGGCGGAGCGCGGGGATGCAGCCAGCAAGGCGGGAGCGCGATCAGCTGTTAAGCGGAGCTCTTGGAGCGCCACTTCAGAGCTGATCGCGCTCCTGCAGTGCCAGCTGCATGGAGTGAATCTGTGAGTGGAAGTGCCTGTGGGGGTTGGTTTCCGCGGAGCGGAAGTATGGCTTATTTTGGGGGTATGTCTTATATTTCTCAAATGCTTAAAAACCCTGCCATGGCTTACTTTCTGACTACGTATTAAAAAAGGGGAAACAGGGTAGCTTAGCTAAGCCACTTCCCAATCCTGTATATTTATTTGGAAGATAAATCTAGGCTTCCTCCTGCCCATTTTTTTTTTAAAGTTCTGTTACAGACAGATTTCTGTGACCAAATTATACTACTTATACCACAGTAGGTAATAAAATGATAGGACATCTGAGCAGATACATCAGCACCTTTGCCTTTGATTTGATTAGTAAAGCAATATAATAATAATACACTAACATTCCATTTCCCTTTCACAAAAGACTGAGCTAAATAATTGCCTTTTGTTTTTCATTGCAGGGTTATTAAATCAGCATATATTCTTTTGGCACAGCAGCAGCTTTATTACTTTGAGGCAGAAGATGCTTTAATTAGAAAAGTTACTGTTGGAATAAAAGGTGCCTTCAGTCACACATCACAAAATCAGAGGAAGTTAGTAGCTCTCTCTTTCTGTAGATATACGGTGCTCCAAATTGTTTCTCTGGTGTCTCAAAGACGTTTAGTCAAGATAGAGCAGAAAGCAGCTGTTGAATTGTCTATATTTTTCAAGTGTGGCCATTGCTTAATTTTCTGCTTTTAAAAAAGGTCTCCGGGCTGAGTGGGAGCCATGCCTCTCAGACCTAGGTAAAGGGTAAAGGGACCCCTGACCATTAGGTCCAGTCGTGACTGACTCTGGGGTTGCGCGCTCATCTCGCATTATTGGCCGAGGGAGCCGGCGTATAGCTTCCAGGTCATGTGGCCAGCATGACAAAGCCGCTTCTGGCAAACCAGAGCAGCACATGGAAACGCCGTTTACCTTCCCGCTGTAGCGGTTCCTATTTATCTACTTGCATTTTGATGTGCTTTCGAACTGTTAGGTTGGCAGGAGCTGAGACCAAGCAACGGGAGCTCACCCCAACACAGGGATTCGAACCGCCAACCTTCTGATCAGCAAGCCCTAGGCTCAGTGGTTTAACCACAGCACCACCTGGGCTCAGACCTAGATAACCTCCTAAATTCAGAACTGTCACTGCTTCAGCCTCATGTTTTGCAACACCCAACAACTCCAGTCAGCACTGCTATAGTAGTCATTGATGAGGATAAGTCACTTATCATAGGTTCAGAGCCCCACTTATCTTTACTAGTTACATTTTCCATATCTGAGTCCCTAGTCTTCAAACGTATGGATCAGAAGTAAAAAAAACAAACTCTTATTTGGCCACGCATAACATCACAGGTTCAGGTCAGTGCTTGCAAGTTCCCAAAAAAACACCAAGTGCTATCTCAGTATTGTCAGGACAAGGTTCTTTTGGACTTTCATTCATAAATTTGAGCAAATGCATAGATCTGATGACAAGACCAATTTCTTGTTTGGTCACATACTACATTTCCCGTATTCCCGAAATGTTTCCCTCAGAGTTTTGTTGCAACTTCATCTCATTCACACAGAAAAGCTGGGGAGGGGCTGGAAGAATCTCGTTCTATCTAGTCCACATCAATTTTGCCTGCATTCATTCACAAATCCATTTTGCGCCATTTCTGCAAATAATCTGTAATGTGAATGTGTGTTTATGTGAGTATACACACACACACACACACACACACACACACACACACATGCATTTATAATGACATTTATTTTTAAATGCATATTAAATACATGTACTTTTCAACCAATTACATATTGGAATATGTATTTTCTCTCAGCGTATGTGTTTTTAAACATAGTTTCCCCTATAATAGGTATAAGGGGAAGGGCTTATAGAGAACAGCCCCCCCCCCCCTCATCAGAAGCAGCCCATCTCCAAGCAGTCATGAAAGTGAAGGGACGGATGAGGAAAGTCAGGAGACGGAAAGGGAGTGCCAGACCTCTGGCAACATCCAGGAGCCCCTGCTCCACAGGCAGGAAGAGAGAGAGAGGGGAAAAGAGAGGAGAGGACACAGGCAGAATATAGACCCTTCCTCCCGACTCCGGAATTGAGGAGGAGGAGAAAGGGGAGGAGATTCGCTGTCCCGAGGCTTTTATGCTGGTCCAGATCGCGGAAGGGGGCAGTGCCGGATTCTGATTCGGAATGAGAAGACATGAAACCGACAGCTCACTACACTGTAAATAATGTGCACTAATAAAGACTTTTGAAAGACAAGTATGTGGAAGGTCGTTACTCAGGAGTAGCAGCAATAATCCCTGACAGCATGCATATGCATATTGGTCAAAAACCATATCACAAAAATTCAGAAAAGCCTGACATGTGAAGGATTGTTAGGTTCCTGCCTCTGCATTAGTCCAGAATGTGCAAATTAGGTCAGTATGCTAAAAAAAAAAAGGGTACCAAACAAATTTCTTCTGTACCTCTAAATCAGCCACCTGGACCTTTGAATGCCATGAGCAAAAGGTCTTTTCCTCTCCTCCTTATGCATATCCCCTGTTTAGGAGCAGATTTGGGCATGGCACAGGGCAGAAGGGGGAATGCCCTACTATGCAAGCATTCTGCTTGCGGATTTATTTAGTTGAATACTGCCCAAGGTTCCAAACTGGACTTTATTGCTGTTCATGTCTATTCTTAAGTGGTACAAAGTGGAAATCGCCTGTTTGTATCAGAGAACACGCAAACAGGCACAAAGCCCTCTGAATTGCATGAAATCAGTGTGACTAGTCTGTGGATAGCTCTGTAATTTTATAAATTAAGAGAGTGCAACTTTCACAGCCCTGAGTGTAGGTTTCGTAACCTTAGAAGCAGATGTCATGGCATCCGTACATAGCAGAATTAGGTCCTGGAGTGGTCAAGTCAGCTGTACCACCTGCAACTATGTCACCTCTAGTTTCTCCTGCCTTGAGTTCTGCTGTGTGTGTAGAGCAAGCCTAAATGAATGTGCCCCCAAAATCCAATGAAGAATTCAATTTTCGCCATGTCGAAAATTCCCCAGTGAAATCACCTCCGTCCCCTCTCTCAACAAAATAGATATTTTCATTTTAATAGGGACTATTGCCCAGTAATTGATGATGATCTTGTGACTGCGCCCAATATTCATCTGCAACTTCAGAGTGGCATTTTAAATTGCTTTTGAAGGCCCTAAACTGCTATTTGGACAATGTCCGCTTCTCAAGAAAGCAAGATACAGACTAGACAGCTGCTTTTTTTCTCACTCATTTCACTCTCTTATTGGTTAACTTAGTGGAAAAAATGTAAATTTTCCAGGGACTTTAGGTTGGAGGTATCTCAGCCAAGGTGGATGTATGCTTGACTTGAGGCCTAATTTAACTCCCATGTAGTATTGATTGACTCGGACCACCAGGGACACTTACAATCTTCCTTTGCTAAAGGTAGACAATAGTATGAAAGTGAAGTGTAATAAATGCCTCTGCTCAGTCCCATGTCGATCTACAGCTGCTGCTTTCACCTCCTTTTTTTCCTTGCCATTTTGAGTGCATCAGTATTTCACGTTTATTGTAGTGTGATGAAACACCTTTCAAAATGGCCGGAGGGACCCTCAGCAGTAAGTGCTTAAGCAATACACATTGGAGTGAACGGGAAGACATTTGAGGTCAAGGAACTTGAAACAGAAGCTGAATCAGCTGAAAGCAGAGGTGCGGTATCTTCTGCAAAGTAAATATAGATTACAATCCTGAAGTCACATCGATCTGCTGTGGGATGATAGGTCTTTTGGCAAGAGGCAGAGCCTAAGGAAATGAAATATCTTACACTGATCTAGGTTCTAAGTGTCACAGACAGGTTTCGTTTAATTTAAAAAGTCCAGCTATAACTCAGCTCACTGAGTGCCTGAATGGGGAAGAAACATCTTTAGAAATACACCTGGAGCCCTCTTCTTCACAGTGGAATCGGAGTTATTTGGACACTTTACAAATAAAAACAAAACTGAAATTTGGTACTGTTGTAATGTGTGGTGTCCTGATAACTGGAAGTCTGAAATCATCACTATACTATGCTTCTTATTCAGAACACAAAATCCTTCTTCTGGTGTCACAACTAGGATAAACATAGGGGGGCAGTGGGGATGAGTGCCCCTCCATCAATACTCCCACTATCTTCCAACTCACGGAAGGTCTAAGTCTGACACAGGGAACCGGCTACATTCATAGGGTCTCCTCATGAATGCTCAGGGGCATACCCAGGATCAAAAAACTAGGGGGGGGGCAAGAGAGGGGAAGAGAGAGGGAAGGAAGGAGGGAGGGAGGGAAGAGAGAGAAGGAAGGAAGGGAGGGAGGAAGGGAGGGAGGGGGGAGGGAGGGAGGGAGGAAAGAAGGAAGGAAGGGGTGAGAGAGAGAGAGAGAGAAGGGAGAGAGAGAGAGAAAGAAAGGAAGAAAGAAAAGGGGGAAGGAAGGAGCTCCCGTCCGCCCCCCCCCAGCTCAGTCCGCTCCTCCCCCCTCCCATGTTCCTGTCGCTGGCTGCAGCCGCGGAGGGGGCGAAAACAGCCCGATTTCAGGCTGCTTCTTGCCATCCCCCGTTCCTGTCGCTGGCTGCAGCTGTGGAGGGGGCGGAAACAGCCCGATTTCCATAACCCACAGTGACTTTTCCCCTTCAGTTTTCGGAGGGGGGAAGTGCAGATTATGGTCTGTAAAATATTTTTTTTTTTGCTTCTGGGAGGGGCAGCTGCCCCCCCCGCCCCTCACTGAGGACGCCCATGTGAACGCTAGAACTCCAGTGATGAGAACAGCACCATAGAGGAACAGAGATAGCAGGCTTTTCTCCACTGCCTCACTCCTTATGTGTTTGACTTAATTCTAATGCCTGAAGAGGGCTAAAACTTACTTCCTAATAGGAAGAAGTATTCTTTCTTTTTAAAATCAATTTTTATTTAAAGTTTTCATCATAAAATACAATGACAATCATAGTTGTTCTCTGATCCAATATGACCAATTTCTCCCCAAGGTTCCAACAAATCCCAACAATGTGGTAGCCCATAATTATTTATTATATCTTCATTAATTCATACCCAATTCCATATATCCTAGTCCCATTTCCTGTTGACAATGATTGCGTATCCTTGTTTAAAGATGGGGGGGAGTCATTTCCCCATTCTTTTCCCAAGCTGATCACCAAGATCTTGAAGGCTTTTTCTTCTGTGTTCACTTCAACTTGTACTCAAGGGCCTCTGTCTCTTAGCTTTGCCTCTGCCATCTCCAGCTGTTTCCTAATGTTTCTGTTCATAAGTCCATTCATTTCCCCCCAGAGTAACAACAGTATAAATAGGAAGCAACATTCTTGCAGATAGCAAGTTAAATCACACCTCTGATCAGATGTAGAGAGATGGAATGTCCATTTTCTCAGATACACTTGTCCCAGCAATACTTGACTTGAGACAGGGAACATTTTCAAGAACTGTTGAGAACATCCCATACATGTTACAAACTAAGGTGCATGAATGCTGGCTTTGTCTACCTTTAATAATTGTTATATTAGGGAGGACATGAAGTTCAGGGGCACCCAAGGAAGTGCCTATGCTTGCAGAATGCAATCTGTATTTGTGAAACCAGCCCTAAACCATAGGAAACTTTTAAAGCAAAGCAATTCTAGACCTGCATCTATTCTATGGCATGTGTTGATAGATATATAAACTAGAAGTAATGCATTTTTCTACTAGCCCAAGGGCAGACTGCAATGTGCCCAAATAGGCATTTCTTTCTGGAAATGCCTGGTCACATTTCCAAAACTTTTAGTTGCTCTCCTGCATCAGTCACTAGAATAGAAACTGCCAGTAGAGGGGGGAAACCCATAATTGAACATATAAATATTAAATCATGTGATGTGATGTTGCTTGATAGTTACAGAGACAGAGAGTTTATGTTCTCAAAACTTGTTACTCAAAATATAGCAGAAAATTGTGGAGACTTTTGTAGTTAAAGAAATAATATGACACCTTTCAGTGACCTTGTGAGAGTCGTGCTTTCTTTTTCTGCCTTATGGGATTCTCGCCCATGGAAGACTAGATCATGCACGTAGTTTATTTTTTTAATAGGCTTTTGCAGACACATCACAATCCCCAATACTGTGTTAAATCCAGTCAGTTCCAACCTGGGTTTCCCACAAATGAGAAGCACAACTCAGATCATTTCTTTTGTACATTGTCACCAAGATCTATCTGGTCCAGTTTTCCATACTATTGGATATCAATTAGTAAATGGGTTTACAACATTCAACCCCCCCTCTAAAAATCTCTTTAAAATGTGCAAAAAGTCGACAATAAATATGAGATGTATCAGTAGCAGCATTTACAAATAAAGGGCCATATTCAACTAAGCAGTTGCATTATTGGGAACCAGTGCAATGAGTCCAACTAATGCAATAGGGCTTTCTACCTCTGACATTGCACCCCACACAACCCCCAAAATCAGCTCTGGGAGGTTCAGAGTACCCCAAGAACAGTGGGCAGGGGTGGGTGGTGGTGGGAGAGGTGAGATTGTTCCACCTGGCAAGGAAAAATCCTTGCGTTGATGGGACAGTCATAATAGCATAGCATTTGATTCCTCCCAAAGACTGTGAAAAAGTAGTGGGCACCAAGTAAGTGGGCATAGCTCAAAAAAATAGACTATAATCCTAAACAAGTGGGAACTGCAACAGACTGTGGAGTGGGCTTCTTCACTGTTTTCGTCAGGCATGCCTGTTTCCAGGATATTCCCTTCCAGTCTGGTTTTCTATCTCCCTCCCTGCTGCAATGGTGCTTGGAATTGAAGCCATGTGAAGTCAGCACCCATAACAAACTACAGTTCCAAGGATTGACTGTTAAAATGGTGCAATAGTCCTATAAATGTATTATGTGGAGATGAATTTTGTATTGATTTGGCTGTCGAAATTTGTCCACCTCTTACATTTTTCACCCCTCCTAATTCTTTTTTGCACTTCTGAAAACTTTGGGCTTCCCCCCCAACCTGCTGAAACCCCACTCTTGTGTATGGGTGGTGGCATTTTGTTTACTTAAGCTATAGCGTTCAACATTGGAAATAGGCTGGTGGGGGGATGTTACTCTTATGGAATCATGTGAAGCCAAAGGAAAGGACATTGCTCATTCTATGCACAATTCAGCAAAGTGAAGGATTGAAGCCCTCACTGAATTAAGTGGTAAGGACTTAGAGATTCCCCAATAAATCAATGGAACCTAAAAAAGTTCTCTCTTGTGGCAGGATTGTGCCTGTAACATAGACATTCTTCCACAGGGTAACCAACAGGTCTGGTTAAGATGACTTGTATATATTAGGAACAACCTGTTTAAAATGCTTGTCTCTATCGACTCCTTTCTGAAATTTAGAATTATGTGTCTTGCATTGCCTAAAGAGAACATCAAAAGGATCCACTCTTGTTTCTCTCTTAACAGCAATGGTATGGTTTTATGCCCTCTGCGCTTTTGCAGGTTTTATATTGTTATCATGGAAAAATATGTCTTGTAATATCCCGGGGGAGTATCCAATAAAGTGTTTCAGTGTGAAAGGGCACCACATGGGTTTTCTTGGGCAGCTTTCCCTTTGATAAGTTCTTTCCATTGCGACCACTCTGCTCTGCTGCTTCACTGATTTCCCAGCTGTTCGACTGTCTTAAGTCAAATGTGACAAATCAGAAGCAGTGCAGCGAATTTCCGCAAGTTTAGGGGGTGAGGAGAAGCGATATCATGGATTCCACATAAGACAAAAACAACCACAACACCCAACCAGGAAAGGACATAATTGCTCGAAAGACTATGGGGCATATATATGTGTGTAAGAGCATCCATTTTGATTTGCTAGATACCACTGTCTTAAAATAGATATATTTAAAATGATGGGGATGCTGCTTGAACAATCCATGAGCGCGAATAGTTGAGACATAAGTAGTCAGTGGCTAATGTATTCATAGGTCTTCCTTCCTCCCTCCCTCCCTCCCTCCCCTCCCCTCCCCTCCCCTATCCTATGTGTGATATTTAAAAAAAAACCTATGTGGTTGCAGCAGTTCATAAATGCATCTTTCCCCTGATTCCTGTGTCTGCGTCTCCAGTCTGGCTACCTGAGCGGTAAAAAGCCACATGAACTGTGCACAAGAATGGAAGTCCTGGGTGTCTGAGCTTTGCTTTGTTTAGGTATAGATTTGGAAACTTGAGTTATTCTCCTTAATTTAGACAGACATAAGCACAAAGTAGTCTAACCAAATTGAAGGCCATTAAGAAGGAAGTTAGCCATCACCAGTTACAGCTGGCATAAGTGATGCACAAAGAACCATGCCAAGTTTAAAATATGGCTGCACTGAATATTTTCTCCCTTTGATTTTGGGGAACCCAGCCAGATGGGCGGGGTATAAATAAATTACTACTACTACTACTACTACTGTTATTATTATTATTATTTGGAGTCTAAAGTAGTGATTCAATGGGCATGGGGGAGTAGAATATTTGGGATAAAGTTGAGGCCATCACATGTTTAATTTTTTGGTATACGTGTGGTGACATTTCCCCTTTCCTGGGGAAATATCATTTTCAGGCAAAAGATTATTCATTGAAATACTGGTCCCTATAATCCTAAAATCTGATAAACCCTATTTAGTTACTTTTATGTTCATTTTCTATATAGGATGCCGCTGACTCAATTGCTCCATGCAATATAGGATCAGGATCAGGCCCTGTGTAGTGCTTGGAACAAAGCAGGAAATTACTGTTTGATTTTAAATCACATTTTTCATATATGTAATCTCACCAAACAGTGTGAACTCATTAGGAGTGTAGAACTGCTGAATTTTATGCTTCTAAGGGTATTTTATTAAATCTGTACTCTAATTTCATGAACACTAATTTATACTTGTACTTAGAGCATAATTCTGTAACACTGGTATAAGAAATCTCATATATTTGAGGAAGCCTACACAAATTTATATATTTAATGAAAAAGTGACAGATCATGCAGTAAACATCTTCCTTCATCCATGGATTTGGCATACAGTATGAATTCATGCCTCCTATCTCACGCAGAGTATGTACAATTCCTTGCAGATAAGTAGGACTCTAATTCAAAAATATTGAAGTACTGTGGGAAGATGAGATTTTTTAAAAGTTATGATCCTGTAGAGCAAGAGTAGGCAGAAGGTACACTGGGTGCAAGCAGTAAGATCTCTGGATATTTACAGCAATCAACAAATATTTATTTGTTTAACCTTAGCAACCAGTTTTCAAAAGCTCCATGGCCTTCCCTAAATTAAGCTACTGAAATGAAGAACGTTGCAGGCTCAGTCACCAGGAGTGGATTTTTGTCAAAAAGGACTATCAGAGCAGTTCTCTTAATGAAACAAATTAGTAAATCCTACGCTCAGAAGCACTCTGTTCCTTAAAGTCAATGGCCCCATTGAACCACTATTTTGTACCGAGCTCAGGGGGCTAGGGATATCAGAAGCTGCCTTATTCTGAGTCAGTCCATTTAGTTCAGTATTGCCTGCACAGACTGGCAGCAAATTTCAAGGGCTTCAGAGAGGGAGCCTTTCTCAACCATCGCTATAAAAGGGCCTTATTACAGTCCCCATTCACTCCTGCTGTTCTGGGACTACCTATGTAACTGATACCACCCATGCCATTATCCCACTGGCTCCTAGAGGAAGTATGGAGTAGGCCAAAAACCAGTGATTCAAAGCAGTCAGGCACACTGGTAAAAGCAAACCAAACCAAAACCTACCTGTGATCAAAGTGATCAAGTTTATCTATACTGTCACTATTAGGGCAGGCAGGCAGGGACTGTGAGTAAAGAAACTAAAGAAGTGTCAGTGTGCATTTATATAGAACATTTGGCCTTACCCCTTCTGGCCAATCTATGAATGTCTGATACAGTGGTACCTTGGTTTGCATACATCTTGGTTTGCATACGTTTTGGATTGCAAACACGTCAAACCCAGAAGTGCATGTCCTGGTTTGCAACCTTTTTTTTTTGGATTACAACCCTTTTTTTCCCAATAAGGACAAAAAAATTGGAGGCCCCATTGGCGAAAGCGCACCTTGGGTTACAACCTGTTTTGGTTTACAAACGGACCTCCA
This sequence comes from Zootoca vivipara, assembly GCF_963506605.1. Classification (NCBI taxonomy): domain Eukaryota; kingdom Metazoa; phylum Chordata; class Lepidosauria; order Squamata; family Lacertidae; genus Zootoca; species Zootoca vivipara. Next base: position 100,938,222 of record NC_083276.1, read on the forward strand.
GAACGGATTATGGTTGTAAACCAAGGTACCACTGTATGTCTTTTCCACCCCTCTCCAAGGCATGGACAATGTTGCCCCTATTCCAAGACCCAAGTACAACATGCCTACAGTTAGGACAAATTTCCTAATCACCATGACAGAAAAGCCAAGCTGTGATGGGGGCAGGTTTGGCAAATTTTCAACAGAAACTGGCTGCATGTGACACTGACTGACTAGTACCTGCAATATCACTAACTCCCACCTCCACCACAATATATATCTGGAGCTGTTTTGCCCTTTCAGAAAACTATTTTCTTAAAAAAAAAAAAAAACCTCGGTGAACAAACAGATATATGCAGGAACATCCATATGGTGTTTTCTTTTCTTTTAAGCAGACAGCCCACTCAAAACGAAGAATCTACTTCAGCGCTGAGTACAAATGCTAGAACCACCAAATGTAACCTACCAAGTAGATTCCCTACAGAAGCATTTTTATTTTGGCTCAGATTACATAGATCAGGCACCCCCAAGCTTCTGCCCTCCAGATGTTTTGGACTACAAAGCCCATCTTTCCCGACCACTGGTCCTGTTAGCTAGGAATCATGGGAGTTGTAGGCCAAGGCATCTGGAGGGCCGCAGTTTGGGGATGCCTGACATAGGTGCTTGGTTGGTTGAACCCATTCTTTCCTTGGAGAAAAGGGAGCTTCATTGGGAAGCTGAAGAATGTAGCTGCATCATTTTCAAACACATTGTCAAAGGGCTAATTATGGTTTCTGTATCCATATTTATTGCTGAAGGCAATGGATAAGGGAACTATTAATGTTGTACTGTCTCCCCTCTCTCCAAAATAGCAAGGGAAACTATGTACATATACACGGGCAGAATACATTTTAGGTCTGATCACTTTGAAAGCGCTATAATAGAGGCATAAACATACCATGGGGTAACAAAGTTGTTTTCTTCAGCATCAACAAATAGCTCAGTTAGCAATGGCATCTAACATTGATTTTGCTAGTCTAGCTGTAGACTCTGCAGGAGTGCTTTTAACTAATAGGAAAGAGAAATGCACTGAACATCTACTGCATAATTCTGCAGTCGAGACATCTGACAAGAAAAGCTGTGGCAATTATATATTTATCTTTTCTCCATGCCATTGAACAAACTCTGAATTACGTCCTGCAAATAATTTGTTCCTCCCATAGCATGTGGCAAAGGATTTGATTTTGAATATTCTGGTTTTCGATCATGTAAGTCACGGGTCACAATTTGCCTTAACCTTGCCTGGCAAATTAATTGACCGGCTAGGAACATAGGAGGTTGCCTGTTCAACTTTTTGCTTGTTTTGTGCCTTCCAATAAACCTTCCTATTTCCATTACCAGGTGCCACCTAATTCCATAAAGCAGGAGTGGTCAAACTGGTCCCTACTGCCCCCTAATAGGCATTTCAGGATTCTAGGTGGGCGGTCAGGGCTTCTACGGCACAAGCTGAATCCTCCTCCCATTGAGCACTGGTGGGCGGTAAGGAAATTTTATCATCAAGACAGATGCATTAGTGGGCTGTAGGTATAAAAAGGTTGACTACCCCTGCCATAAAGAGTTGAGTTGCATTACTGGCAGAACATGGAGAGCAAGCCTTCACTGGTAATGGTATGGTAAGCATTGACTGAAGCCAGTATTTTCTTAGCTCTGACAAACAATTTATGTAGGTAACTTAGACAACAGGAGGCAGTAATGGCCACCAACCCGGATCGCATTTAAATAGGATTAGACAAATTAATAGCTCTAAGGTGCCTATGGCTTTGCTCTGCCTCCATAGTCAGAGGCAGTAATGCTTCTGAATGCTAGTTGCTGGAAACACAGGATGGAAGAGTGAACCTGGGAACTTCTGTACAAAAAGTAGATGCTCTGCTTCATAGGTGTATGTATGGCTGTTCTCCCAAACCTGAGTTGCAAATTAAAATAAAAGGGAACAGGGATCTGCCTCTACAAATTAAACCACAAAGTCTCACCTTAGATTGCTCTAGCTGTGAGGTGAGCAGTTTGGTGCTTGTGGCACAGATGCAATCAAAACAGCTTGTACTAACAATGGAAGGTATCCAGCTATGTTTTACTCTTGTGTAGACCCATTAAAATGAATGAACATGACTAAGGACACATTTACTTCATACATTTAAAGGACTATGGGGGTACCACTCTATAAACAGTCATGTCTATAGAATTTTGGGTGCTGTAGTGTGTTAAGGGTGCCAGGAGTTGGTAGGAGCCCCCTGTTCACCCCACAAAACTATTTCCCCAAAATTCTCTGCCTATTAAACCACACTGGTCATACCTAGATCAGAAGGGTTCCCTTCTGCCAGATAAATGACCAAGTAGAACTGTGCTTCTTATGTATATGTAATTTCATTTATTCTAGTTTGTTCTGAGATTTTAAATTTCATAGTTGGTGATTTTATCCTGATACTGGTCATTGACTGTAATAAAACAACTTACTTACTTACTCACTCACTCACTTCACACAGGGAATTATAGCTTTATGGACCTCCTAACAACTCTCAGCACCCTTAAAAAACCTAAAAATTCCATAATTATTGGGAGGGAACCATGATTCTTTAAAGTAGTATCACAGTGTTTTAAAAATGTGGAGTGAATGTGGACTAAGTCCATTAATTTCCACAGGTCTGCTCTGACTATAACTTAGTTGAATGCCACCCAATGTATTTGGTAACTTTCTCTCTCTAATATGTATTCTATAACATGAGTAAGTGATTCCTTAAGGCTTCTGCCACCCCCACCCCCGTCTTCCTGACTCTTTTTCTCCTTTCAGTATTATTGGTATCTGGACTCATGCAGAACCATAAAGCAAAGAATGGATCCCGTAGTGTAAACTTTCTGACAGAAGCATTCTAGCAACTTAAAGGGGGGGGGGAGAGAAAGTCTCGTTTATTTCCCTCCTCGTTTTATGTCACTCATCAATCGAACAGGAGACAACTCATTTCATTTCTGTGACATGCCATGATGGACTTGTGTTGCAACCCTGACTTATTTTGAGAACTTCAATTTCTCAAGCTGAAAGCTTGAACGTCCCATGCTTGGAAGGGCTATTGATCCGATGGAGATGGACAGCTCAAGAGGAACTGATACATTCCTTACAGCACTTTTTCACTGACCACTTCATAATGTAGACTTTCTTCGTATTTGTTGACATCATATTTTTTCTTTAATTTCTGATGTTCCTTTGTTGCTTTCTACTTTGTTCCTAGTTTGTATTGACAACCACACTCTCCCAAGTAAGCACACATTGCTGAATCCACAATGCAAACCATCGTACGGGGAAATAGTTGATTTAGCTGGGATAAAAGCTACCGTACTATTGTACACATGGTATCTGCAGATTTGAATGGAATAAAGTAGGCAGATTCAGCACCTTCAGTACCCTGTGTGGAACCACCTGCCCCCTCCCTGTTGTCACTACCAGAGGCATATAATAGGACTAGGCAGAAGGCCATATGTCCTACCAGCCACTACTTATTTCCTTTCCAACGTGTCCCTGTTGTTGCTGAATTCTAAACTTTAAATGATAGATGTATCTCTCATGATAGACCTATGTGAATTATGTTCCAATATATATAATGATACAGTTATTTTGTATGTTTCTATGTTTGCTTTGATGGCACGAGGGTGGCGCTGTGTCTAAACCACCGAGCCTCTTGGGCTTGCCAATCAGAAGGTCGGTAGTTCAAATCTCTGCAACAGGGTGAGCTCCCATTGCTCTATCCCAGCCATAGCTGCCAAGTCTCCCGTATTTCCCGGGAAACCCCCATTTTTCCATCTGTTTTCCGCTGGCAGCCCGGATTTCTTTAAAAAACCATAAATCCCCTGGATTCTTACCGGCCCGTGGAGGCTCCTTCTGCACATGTCTGGAGTCTCTGGACATGCGCAGAAGTGATTTCTGGCACTGCGGCCATTTTGGAAATGGGCAGAGCATGCATAGAAGCGACTTCCGGTGCTGCTCTGCCCAGTTCCAAAATGGCCGCAGCATGACTTCCAGTGCCAATCCCGGATTTTTCAATCTGGGAGTTGGCACCTATGATCCCAGCTCCCGCCAACCTAGCAGTTCAAAAGCACGCCAAAAAGTGCAAGATTGGCTATGGGTCCGCACAAGGCCTTTTCATTTAATGGCAAATCCAGTGCGACTTAAATGTTTTAGCGCAAAGTTCAAGGGAAAAATAAGGATACAGTTCTACAGAAATCTCTGTAAATCTTTGTTACAGGCATGGGTGAACAATCTATTATCATCCACATGGTTTGTAGATGACCTCTATCCATAAACACACCCACCAATCTCATGCCTTAAGTGCAGAGCCACGTCTCTGGGTCTATAATATATAAATGCACAATTTAATAGTTGAAAGATCTGGAAATAAAATTGTTCTGATATAAATGTCAGTTCAGTTCTATTTTGTCACAGCAGGCTGCCCTATCCACTGGTTTCCTCTAAAAGCCAAACACTATTCAATCAAAGCCACTGCTGCCTTGTTAATTACTTGAAAGCACACACACACACCCCAAAAAACCAGAAAAACAAAACAGCTATTAAAACCTTCCATGATACTGATAAGAACCTTGTTGGTGAAATTGAGGTATGATCTGGCTTTGTCAGCATGGTTTAAAGGCGCTCTCTCTCTCTCTCTCTCTCTCTCTCTCTCTCTCTCTCTCTCTCTGTGTGTGTGTGTGTGTGTGTGTGTGTGAGAGAGAGAGAGAGAGAGAGAGAGAGAGAGAGAGAGAGAGAGAGAGAGAGAGAGAGAGACTCTTTTATGGTTGTACAGTGGTACCTCGGTTTGTGAACACAATTGGTTCCGGAAGTCTGTTCATAAACTGAAGCGTTCATAAACTGAAGCGAACTTTCCCACTGAAAGTAATGGAAAGTGGATTAATCCATTCCAGACGGTCCGCGGAGTACTTAAACTGAAGCGTTCATAAACTGAAGCAAACTTTCCCATTGAAAGTAATGGAAAGTGGATTAATCCGTTCCAGATGGGCCCACGGAGTACTCAACCTGAAGCGTACTTAACCCAAAGCATGGGTGTAATTGGTTCTGGAAGTCTGTTCATCAACTGAAGCATTCATAAACTGAAGCAAACTTCCCCATTGAAATAATGGAAAGTGAATTAATCCATTCCAGATGGGTTTGTAAACCGAAAATTTGTAAACCGAGGTGTTCATAAACCGAGGTTCCACTGTACTTTATTTCTGGGCATTTCTGTTGACGTTTTCAACACATAAAGCTTGCCCCTTGTCGTTGTTGTTGTTGTTGTTGTTGTTGTTGTTGTTGTTGCAAAAATGGCTGTTCTTCAAGTAGAGTGCTAAAGTCCTTAGAGATGGTGAGTCCAGGCAGCCTACGGTCCTCAGCTAAGAGCAGATATTAAGCCTTACTGGATCAAGCCCAATCCCTATCTAGTCCAGCATTCTGTTCTCACAGTGGTCAATCAGATGTCTATGTGAAGCCCAGGAGTAAGACAAAGGAGCAAAAACATTCTGCTTCCCATGATCTGCAGCAACCGGCATGTAGTGGCAAAGTGCCTCTGATACTGGGGTAATATCAACCTTCTGAGGGCCACTTGCCGGTTGTGGGCAGGGCCAGGAGCAAAAGTGGGTAGAGCAATTAATGTCAATATTACCTTTCCACAGCAGGCAAGTTTCTACGCACACACTCAGGACTTAGCTACTTTAGTGAAGAAACAGCTATTTGAATGTGCTATAAACATGCAACACCAGATGGTGCCAGAGAGCAGGAAAATTTAAAAAGAGATTTTCCATACAGATTTTTTTTTCTTTTGCTATAGCAATCTAATTTCTGACTCATTTATAGCATTTTCCCCTGTGGCTAGATCCACCCTCAGACACCCCTCTTGATCCTCCATTCAGCAAGCAAGAGGCGTTACCAAAGTACAAGGACACATTCCAGCAAGGGCCACAATATTTTATTTTTCTTTGGGGTTCTTGTTGCTTGTTCCGTCCTACACGTTCTAATTTTCTTTGAAATGCTTAAAAAAGTAAAAGACCCATTCCACCCAGGCAAAAACATTCAAGGAGAGTGAAAAGCTGCATGGGGAGAGTGGGTGGGGGAGGGAGGGAGAGGAGAGAGTTCTGAGGGCCAGAGAGAGAGAGGCTTGGGGGCCACATTTGGTTCCTGGAGCTGAAGGTCTCAACCACTGCCTTCGTTCTTTGACCAGAGTATGACTCTTTTCGGTTCCTTCACCCCAGAGCAACACACATTTAGAACTGTTCATTGTGGCAGGGTGATGCTTAAAGATTATATCAAATTTCATGAATGAAGAAACCGCTATGTAAATTTGATTTCAATGGGAGGGAAAGAGGTGGGAGAGAGTAGCTTGTCTGAATAAATTCAGCTGCTGTGTAATTGTTCTAGCTGTTCTTAGAATGTTAAAACATCAACAACACCCTCCTTTGAATAATCAGAATTTCAGAAAGAGTGGGATGTCTACATATGCAGGATTACACTGACTCTGGGGTTACACCAGGATGCAGAACGAATTTGGGTCATAGGCTTATGAATAAATAAGGCCTGTGCAATGGCTGTTTTACTCTATACGTGAATAAGGTTTTAACATTCACTGCTAGATATCAGTGCAGAACTTACAAAAAGTCCCTTCTCGATGAAATAACAGTCCACATTGAAAATCTGATCTGATCTTCAGTGATATTTGTAATCTGAGAACAAGTGAGCATCTAATATTTGATATTTGGAGATGTAGGAGATGAAATCATGTTCTGTTTGGTAATGGGGGAAAGTCCCTTCCCTAGCTTTCTATCCTGATGCTAATTGCTTCATTTGCTTCTTTAATTCATCTCCTTTTGGTAGCACATCTTTCTTTTCTTTTATCTAACTGTCCCTTTCCATTCCTCTTGTATACAGAAGATTTCACTTGTTGGGCTTTGTTAGCCATCCAACAAACCTGGTATTCCCATCCTACCTTTCTGCCTAAAAAAAAAGAACATGAAAACAGGGCTAGGAAAGCAAATTAAAACACACACACCAGTCAAAGCTTTAAAAAGAAAATTGCAATCCTGTGTATATCTACTCAGAAATAATCCCCATTGTGTTCAAAGGGGTTTACTCCCAGGTAAGTGTGTTATAGCACTGCAGTCTAAAAAAAACTATTTGAAAACTAACAGGGTAGCAGGGTTCTTGTTGTTGTTTTTTAAGTGGAAAGATGGGGAAAATCAGGATCCTGCCAGGTTAAATGCGTACTGAAATAAGGCTGACGACACACAAAGCTATCTGTAGCACACAAAAATGTAGTTCTTTTTCTGAATTTGGAATCATTTTTGCTCATCTTCAACATGCTTTTAATTTGGATTGATTCCAGATCCTGCTGTCCAGAAGGGTGGGTATGTATTTGAAAATCTTTTCCTCAATTAGGCTATGCATGACTTTTCCTCCCCACACATGTGAATGAAGAAGGAATTGGAGATTATAATCTTGGCATACGCCCACACACAACATCAATGGGTAGGTATGGATGCACACACTCGCACGCACAGGTTGTGGGGACCGCCTATAACTGTTTTCAAGAGGACACACGCAGGGTAATGAGGAATCAATCTGCAATCAGCTTTTATTTTTGGAATGAAAACAGTTTCTGAATAAGGGCTTTTCGGGGGCCAAATATATGCAGTAGATCTAGAAATGGAGTGAACTGAACCTAAGACTGGAAAAATTATAAACTGGGAGAAAGTTAAGTGGTGTGCTAAATGTAAAATAATAATCAATGATACGTAGGTAAAATCAGCAACATTTTTAAAAACATGTATGCATCTCTAAATTATGTACGTTAAATATTTCTGATTGAAACTGGGGAAGGGAAATTTAAGACTCCTATATACATGCTTTGTGACTGGGGTCACATACAGCCATTGGCCTTGTAATAATGTAAATGCTGTTTTTATAGGTCCAATTGGATCTAATGAAAACTCATCAATTAGATCTAATACTTGAACAATACAGTATTCCATTTTACACTGGTTAACCTTATTGATAATTACTTTCATGCATTTTATTCTGCTACCCACTTTGGAGTTTGGTTGTCAACTTCTTTCACACATAGCTGTTGATAAAGATGGATATATATTACAGAAGACAGAAACAGATGACAACCAAATACAGGGGGGAGAAAAAGAATTTATGGTCCTTGACACACTATCTCTTATTTCAAGGAGTCCATAGATATGCCTGAGTGGACATTTTATTTACCCACATTTGAACAGTGGGATTTTTATTTTTATTTTAAAAAAAATATTTCCATAGTCCCCGAAACTATATGGCAAAATGTTGGTATCCAATAGATAGACATATTATCTCATAAGAACTGCTGGAGAAAAAGGGTTTTGCAATTCCATCTAATCTTCTGTATGAAGAGCAATTTATCTTATTTCGACTTTGTTTGCCCTGTCAACAGGGCAGGTGAAATGACAGATTTAACCAAAGGTGCAGTGATATGTGCTGCTTCAATGAGTCATGACCTGTTTCTTTCCCTACATTCTTTTAGGGACAAATCTATAGGAGTCTGATATGATGTTCTCCAAATGTAACTATAACTATGTTGCACATTTAATAAAGGAAATGTTTGAAAGGCACATGTCTACTAATTAGATGTTATGCAACTACATTGTGTTTCTATCAAAAATAATTTATGGACTGTCTGCTCAAATTTCCTAATTTTTGTTAGGAAATGCAAAATGCACTTGAGAAGGTTGGCTTATTTCTTGCCCTCCCCCTTTTAGCTTCCTTATCAATTGCCCCGACGTTTGATTTGAAGCAGGATCTTCACAGTCACTTGAAATGTCACTTTAGGTGAAATGTATGAGGACCTCAGAATACAAAGAAAACCCTGTTTTCCTTGAAACCCTTCTAAAGTTTCACCTCCAAATTCTCTTCAAATTTCACTTTAGGTGTAATTTCAATAAAAGGTAAAGGTAAAGGGACCCCTGACTATTAGGTCCAGTCATGACCGACTCTGGGGTTGCGCGCCCATCTCGCATTATTGGCCGAGGGAGCTGGCGTATAGCTTCCAGGTCATGTGGCCAGCATGACAAAGCCACTTCTGGCAAACCAGAGCAGCACATGGAAACGCCGTTTACCTTCCCGCTGTAGTGGTTCCTATTTATCTACTTGCATTTTGACGTGCTTTCGAACTGCTAGGTTGGCAGGAGCTGGGACCAAGCAACGGGAGCTCACCCCGTCACAGGGATTCGAACCACCAACCTTCTGATCAGCAAGCCCTAGGCTCAGTGGTTTAGCCCACAGCGCCACAAGTTCCTGTGATAATTGGTGTTGTTTCATGCACACCTTGAAAAATAAGCAAAATTTCCCCATATTCAGTGGGTCAATTTCACTGCCCCACCCCCGCTACCAAAAATGTCATCACAAATTTTATTTTGGCTACTATCTTCTCATTGCTATGTTAAGCTCATCCAAACAACAACAAAAAGCACACCCTCCAGCTAAAATAAAACATGCCAAAGTCAACCATGCAAAGCCATCAAAGGAAAGGACCCCCAGACATTGCTTTAAAGCAGGTATGGGGAACTCGTGTACCTCCAGATTTAATGGACGACTCCTGTCAAACCCAATCTGGCACCAATAGTCAAGGATAATGAGAGTTGGAAGGCTGCAAGCTCCCCATCGCTGCTGTAAAGCAAAGCATATTTGTTTTCTTTAACTCCTGTTTTCTGTTTTGTTTTGTTTTTTAATCAAGGGGTGACTTGGTCCTCTTGACTTCTTACTCTTATGCAGTGCTTTTTTCTATATATAAAAATGTCCTGTTGGGAGCCACCCAGAGTGGCTGGGGAAACCCTGCCAGATGGGTGGGAAAGAAAGAAAGAAAGAAAGAAAGAAAGAAAGAAAGAAAGAAAGAAAGAAAGAAAGAAAGAAAGAAAGAAAGAAAGAAAGTAGTGGTACTCTCATTTTGACTCAAGAAAATCACCATTTTTGAGTTCAAATTGGAAAAAAATAAATACAGTAAATGGACAGAAGTACAAAGATTCACAAAACGTTTAAAGCAGGCATCCCCAAACTTCGGCCCTCCAGATGTTTTGGCCTACAACTCCCATGATCCCCAGCTAACAGGACCAGTGGTCAGGGATGATGGGAATTGTAGTCCAAAATGTCTGGAGGGCCGAAGTTTGGGGATGTCTGGTTTAGAGGTATGTGGACCTCTACGTAACACCCCCCCCCCAAAAAAAATCACTTTTCTTATGCCTCTTTTGTTGCAGGAATCTCTATCCATTTGTGTTGCTCTCTGATATATTTTGAAAGACAAAGGAAAGTTCTTCTTGCACATTGAATTGTATCATAATTTCTGACTGCTCACAGATTTCCTGCACATTTCTCACTATTCCTACAGAGGTTCTGCTTAAGGAGAAATCTTCAATTTCACCTCCAAATGGCTGCTCCTCTATTCAGAATGACTCTGGACCTTTCCCACCATCACTAGCACCCCTTTGCTAGGCCTTGCTAAGCTAGGCTGAGGTCTGGTAAGCCAACATGAGTTGACAACATTCTTAACCATCCCACAGCACTGTGCCAAGTCTAGCATATTTCAGTTCACGGAGGAGTGACCCAGAAATTATCCAGGCCTTTCCTGTATTATTTCCAGACATACATGGGATTCAGGCCAAATAATTTGGTAGGCCTGAATTATTTTCAGGCCATAAATATGGGAGGCCGCTCATCCCTAATTATTAAGGTAGTAAGCCAAGGAATCTCCATAATATTACAGAAAAGGGCATTCTTCTTTTACTAATATGTAACAGTAGTGTGGCTTGTGGTGGTTGGAAGATGTAGAAAAGAAAATCTAAAACTTCCTTCTGTTAAAGGGGCCATTGGAAACGATATATCTAATAGATCATCAAAAATGATTTCCACATACTGAGAATGGCAATGTTTGGGAAATGGCACCAGAGATTCATTTGCCTGGCTTTTCAAGAATCGTGGACTTTTGAATCACTGTTTCTGTATTAGCATTAAATATAGCAACATTCTGATTTCAATTATTGACAGCTTGAACTAAATTAGATACTGCCTAAACTAGTTTCAGTTGTCTGTTACTCATTGAGTCATTCAGATGTTGGATGCAATCCATCAGCTTCTACTGTGAGTCCACACACACACACACACACACACACACACACACACACACATTTATTGCTATTCTTTCCACCACTGTTTGGCTTCTTTCTGGCTTCCATGCCTTTCTGGTGTTACAGTCTGTTACATTTCCATTTGCACAGACTTCATTTATCCTTTCATTTCTTATTCTTGATAGGCTTTCTTTCCCCAGTGGGTACGGCTACTGAGAAGGCCCTCTGCCTAGTTCCCTGTAACCTCACTTCTCGCAGTGAGGGAACTGCCAGAAGGCCCTTGGAGCTGGATGGGTCTTTTTACCCAAATATATATTTGCTTCAGAATATATATATATATATATATATATATATATATATATATATATATTCAGGGTTGCAAGCTGGACAACGCATCAAATGACCCAGCATGTGTTCAGATCATTCATCTTTTAAATGCCCAGTAAAAACACTCCATTATATTTGCAAACAGCTATTTGTAATGGGTTTTTTTTCTAAATCTTCTGTACACAATGAAGCTATTCTGCATTAAGAAAACAAAGCTGGGTGGGATTCATAGCAGCCTATGGACCTCACTGAATCCATTTCACAGAAAGCCTCTCTATATTGCTAAACGAATAATTTTCCATCTCAAGAAACAAATATGCATGCTTCTCATGATACACACAGTATTATTTCTGGGAATACTACAGCTGGCTTGTGCAACCTAGTTAAAATATTACAATTTACTTGACTGCACGCATAGTCGATTCAGAGTCAAAACCGCCACTTACTACATGGGAGGAAAAACAATGACTTCCGTGCTACTGGAAACATCAAAGGTACTTTTTGCACTACTCCCCCTCAAGGCCTCCTGGGAAAAGCCCTGACTCATAATCTTTCCACTGGTGACTAGAGTTCTTCTTAGCTCTGGCGGAATCATATTCTGCTACAGTACTTCTACTGAAAAATCCTCAACAAGCAGAATGGATTGAAAAATTCAAGCATGACTAAAAAGTACATTCCCCACTAGTCAGTGAATTTTGCTCCCTATTTGTCACTGCCACCTTGGAGAGCGGTGAGCATTAATAATGCATGGGTGCTAGGAATGTATTAGCAACTAACCTTGCGAAGAAAATCAGCTGGGGACCCAGAAGAGCTGTAAAGAGAGAGAGAGAGAGAGAGAGAGAGAGAGAGAGAGAGAGAGAGAATAGAAAACTGGGAAAAGAGAGAACAAAATATAAAGGGGGGGGAGCAAGTCAGTGCTCTTGAGTCCTCCCTTATTTATTGGAGAGAATTGCCAGGTACATGGGAAACTATGTATCATTGTAAGACCAGGATGGAAGTCCTAGCAATGGGGTTGTAATTGAGTTCATTGATCAAATTCAGGGAGACCTTCTCTTCCGCCCACCGGTATCCCACCTTCATCTAACTTGAGGAATACCAGGGGCAGCCAAGGATACTTCTGTATGTAGAGTGCCAATGTTTTGCAAATAACATTGGGCTGATATTGTGTCTCAGAACTGCATGGGGGTAAGGGGCAAATCCTTCTGGAGATGTATTATCTGGTCCCAAATACATATGCCTGGTTTCTTTTAGAGCAACTTGGTCAGAAATAATGTCGAAACCAGCATAAAGCCATGCCTAGAATTGATACTGAATGCATTGCTTTTTCAAGATCTGAACTTGTTGCACAATTATCTTCAATCTAGAATAATGTAACTTTGCAGCTTGTCTCTCTGTTACTTGAAGATGATGACTTCTAAATCAGAACATTGCAGATAAGTGATAAGGCATTATGTATAAGCCTCAGGAAGTAGTTTATTCAGATCACTTACATGTAAACTGTTTCAGTCGCACAGGCTCCATATTGCCACGGAGATTCTCCTTTCCTTTTGTAATGAATTTTTGTTGTTGTTTAGTTCTTTAGTCGTGTCCGACTCTTCATGACCCCATGGACCAGAGCAAGCCAGGCACTCCTGTCTTCCACTGCCTCCCGCAGTTTGGTCAAACTCATGTTAGTAGCTTCGAGAACACTGTCCAACCATCTCGTCCTCTGTTGTCCCCTTCTCCTTGTGCCCCCCATCTTTCCCAGCATCAGGGTCTTTTCCAGGGAGTCTTCTCTTCTCATGAGGTGGCCAAAGTATTGGAGCCTCAGCTTCAGGATCTGTCCTTCCAGGGAGCACTCAGGGCTGATTTCCTTAAGAATAGATAGGTTTGATCTTCTTGCAGTCCATGGAACTCTCAAGTGTCTCCTCCAGCACCATAATAAATAAATAGCATTTGTAATAAATAGCATTCCCTATTATGTGAAAAGTTCCAATCACTAGTGGTGGATACTCTCAGAAACACTTGCTGCTTTGAAACTCTCTGCTTCAGTAGGAGCTTCTATATTTTAGAGGGTGCTGCATGTTCCACTGGGATATAAAGAGTCACCATGAGAGAAGATGCTTTGCATTATCGGTTAACATGTACCCATATTGTTATCCATTGACTCTAGTTGGAGCCAATGGATTCATATCCAAGAAGTTTGTTTCTTTCCTTGCATGTGGATGCTTCTGGAGGCATCCCTCAGAAATATTTCAGCAAGGACATGGAAAGCTTTCTGCCTAAGGCTTCCATTCTTACACTGGCCTCAGAGAGCTAAGTGTTGCTGCTCCATCTTGCTGAGAAGATGGCTTCTGTGTCATAACATGACTCGGTTGCACTATAATGGCTCACGGAGTCCTCCCAGTTACGACAAGCGCACTGCAGGGAGGATGGGGACGGCAGTTTCCCTGTTTCTGCTCCACCTGCCAACTGACCAGTGCTGAAAGAGCCTTCTGCTGTGAGTGAGATTGCTGTCAGTAGTAGCAGCACTGTGTGAAAATTACTACTGCACTTTTCATATTCTGGACTGGAGTGCAAGGGCTGTTTCTTACACTAGAAGATAACTGCAGGAGAACGAGACTGAACAATCCTAAGAATGTTTGCTCAGGTTTATGTCACATTGAATGCAGCAGGGCTCGCTTCTCTGTAAGCATGCATAGGATCAGAGATGGGTTTAAGGGAGTATGACCTGTTTGATCGCACTGGGCTCGGAGCCTTGGGGGCACCATAGGGGGCGATACAACTATGATGTTGAATGGAAGGTAAAAGGCAGGGGCCACCAAACTCGGCCATCACACAGGGAGCTACTGAAATATGAGACCCCAAGGTCTGCCACTGATCGGACTTTGTCAAAAACCACAGACAGCGAGCATCCTGAACGCAGAACTGCTGCGACGTTTTAACATCGATATTGCAGCACTTCAAGAGACTCCAAGATCAGGTGAGGGACAACTGAAGGAAGAAAAAGGAGGCTACACATTCTTCTGGAAAGGTCTATCTGAACAAGAACATCAAATGCATGGCATAGGCTTCGCTATCAAAAACGACCTTGTGAAGCTCCTGTCAGAAGTCCCTACCGGCATTAATGAGTGACTCTCAACCCTTCGAATAAAGCTCTCAAAAAACCATCAGGCTACTACAGTATTATAAGCGCTTATGCACCAACACTGGATGCCGATGAAGGCCACTGAGAGGATCACACTGTAGCTTAGTTTGCACCAACTCAGTCTAATAAGAGCAGTATATTTCAGATTCATTTACTGATGATAAAACTATTACATGTGGTGTTATGCAGCCTGTAATTATTATTTTAACTATAATTAGCCAAGAGAAATATTATGCTTGTACCTCCACCCTAATGATTCATTTTCACAAATAATTTATTCACCTCATCTACATTTGTACCATGAAGGCATGATCTCAAGTGTGAAAAAGAACAAACATGTTTTTCTCCCCTCTCTCTCTTGCATGTGAAATAAGTGTCAAATCTTAGAAATGCTTATGAAGGGCTAATCCAGCTGAGCTGAGTAGAACTGGAAGATCCCAACCCCTCTTTAGGATTACAGTTTTTCAGCACACTTATTCATTCAGCTCTTGGCAAAACGGTCATTGGTAATATATGAAAAAAAGGAGCAGCAATTCCATATAACTGATCAGGATTATGGTCTGATTCATATATCCTGGGATCAAATCAGAAACTGGGATGGCTTTTGTAAATCTGGGACTTTCCCTGGAAAATAGGAACACTTGGAGGGTCTGTCATGTCATGCATTCAACCCAGTTTTAAAAACTCCTGCTTTTTTATCAACTTTCCTAACCTGTTCCTTTCTTCTCACCTTTGTTTGATGCAGAAGCCTAAATGAAGTCAAATAGCACCTGCTGCCAAGTGGAGCTTCCACAAAACATGCTTATGCAGGCATTTAAGGAAACCACATTCTGACATCCTAAGAGGATCACATGCTTAAGACCGGAAGATTGTGAAGAGAATTGGTTCAGGAGCCGTTTCCCCTTCTCATTACAATGGCTCTCAAGAGAAATGAGTAATTTTGTGCCATTGTTTTCTTGATACAACAGTCTTTTTTTCTGAATTTAACTGCAGCTTTTTCCCATTACCCCCATCCCTCTCCCCTTAATCCTCTTTTTTAAATTCCCCAGTTTGTGCCATATTCATATAATTTATTCTATAAAGATTTGTTGCCGGTGATCCTTTTGAGTTTCTTTCTTGTATGTGTGTGTGTCTTTTAAAAAAGCAACAACCTTCTAGCCCAAGACTTTATTATGTGTGTTATTCATACCACAGATGAATGGAAAATGGGCTTTTGTAACAAAATCTTGCGTGTTAGCTGGTAAGATGTTTATTATTGTACTTCAGGTTCCCTTTGAAATGGCACAGTTGGTATTGTATCAAAGTCTGCATTTAGTATGTCACCGAGGAATTGCTGCCAAAATTTCAGCCAAAGTAAAATGGGAAGTGAATTTTAGGGAGTTTCTCATCAGGCAAAAGAGAAGCAAGCAAGCAAGCAAGCAAGCAAGCAAGCGCACACCCAAGTTCCAACAAAACAAGGGCAATTTCTCTGAGGGGCTTTCTGAACAACCTTGGTTGTTCCTCAGTTTCACCTACAGCAAATTTCAAAGTGGATTCTGAGTGAATGGCATGAGGTTTTCTTGGGGTTGGTGGAGTCCGAGGCTACATTTCGTTTTAACATCAGGGTTAGGTTGCCAATGTTGTAGTGCAATTTTTGTATATGTACCCAGGGGGTGGTTGGTAATTTTTCAGAATGAGGGGCATGCATTTGTGTCAGTGACTACATGCGAATCTCTCTGCAAGGTGGTTGATTGGGATCCAGGTACTCTTGGAGGAGACAGATTTTCTTGAGCACCTGCTCAGTTGGGGTTTAGGCCTGGTTTTGTTTTGTTTTTTTGGTTTTGGTTTTTGCACAGAAACTGTTTTGGTCGCCCTGTATGATGACATTTGTTGGGACAGAGATAGCGGGAATGTGACCTTGCTAATTCTCTTCAGTGGTTTTCAATACCATTAACCATTATATCCTTCTGGAGCAGCTGTCTGAGTTGGGGATGGGTTACACCACTTTGTGGTTGTTCTGGTCCTACTTGAATAATCATTTCCAGACTTGAGGAGTGCTCTTTAGCCCCATAGAGCCTTAAATGTGGGGTTGCTCAGGGATTTGATCTTATCCCCATGCTGTTTAATACTTACATGAAACAGCTGAGTGGGGTCATCCAGAGTTTTTGGAGTAAGTTGTCAGCAATATGCTGATGACACACAGCTCTACTTCTCCTTTACATCTGCAGGTGAGGCAGTGGATGTGATGGACCATTGTCTTGCCTTGGTAATGGACTAGATGAGAACCAATAAACTGAAATTCCACTCAGAGAAGACTGTGGCACTGAAACAGTACAAGGCAGCTTCATATGGTCACATTCTGTTGAGTGAATTCCTTTGACTAGGCTCTCCTTGCCTCATTCAGGATTTAGCAAAAATGTAATCAGTGCATGACAAAAAATATCTGGACAGGTCTGGTATGATGTGGCAGAATGAGGATTTTATATGGAATCCTCCAAAAGCACTAAAATGCTGTGGCCCAGACCCAGTCAGGTAAATTGCTCTCCTCCCAATTGCCATGGCTGGTTTTACCCATTTGCAATTATACTTTCTGCTCACTTATTGGTATATATTTCACAGATACATACAGGGCCGTCTTTAGCATATGCGCCGCCGGGGTGAAGATCCGCCCAGAGCCCTCAAATTTAGTTTAGCCCCCAAATTAACTTTTGGAATGTATTTCTAATTACTCCAAAATGTGTTTCTCGCTTAGCATTCGTCGTAAAATGAAGAAAAAATGCAGCTCGCGGAATTCATAGTGTGTGTGTGCTCTAGGCGCGTTTTTGCAGAAATTGAAAACTAAAATCGTGTGGTGAAACGCATGTGTAGTAGAGCCCTAAGTACTAAGTGCTATGGTCCATGGGGTCACGAAGAGTCGGACACGACTAAACGACTAAACAACAACAACAACAAGTACTAAGCAGTTAGTCAAAGAAAATGCCAACAATTAGCAAAAATAAACATTTTTTTTTAAAAAAATGATTTATCTAAACGAATTTGAACGTTAAGTGATGAAATTCAAACACAATTTGCAATGTTTCACTCGGGGTCAGTGGCGCCTTTGACATGACTGAACTCACGCAGCTTGCATGCAGCCGGCGGTGCAACATCAGTCATGTCAAAGGTGCTGCTGAACCCACTGCCACAGAGCAACTCAATACAATACGTAACAAAATATTTTGTAAGAGTTAATTTCGTGCGCACGGCGCCATTGAGAATGACAAGCACCGTTGTTGACTCGACTGACTGGCACAGCACGTCTTTGGTAAATGAATGCACAAAGTTGAAAGTCCTTTAGTGAAACAGTAGGTATAGATTTCGGTAATACAATACCTAGGTATATATGTATTTTGTTTTTCTAGCTTGATCAAAATTACTTATTATTTCATAACAGGTAGATAGTTAAGAGCTTAGGCAGCTTCAGCTGCGGGTGCCTGGCGCCCCCCAGAATTCGTCGCCCGGGTGCCCCGCACCCCTTGCACGCCCAGGTAAAGACAGCCCTGGATACATATAAAATGCACGGGGTGAGGTTGTTCATCTCTGTTTCCCCCTTCCAGTCTTTCTAGAGCCTGTGAAAGGAGTGACCGTTCACTCCTGATGCCATATGCATCGCCTTATGGAAATCCCTGGTCCTAACCTTACTTAACCATGCAGAACTGCAGGCAAGGGGACCACCATTTCCTAAGGCAGCTTATAAAAATAACTCTATCACAAAGCCTGCTAATGTAGAAGTGATTTGTCACGAGAGAGAATAAAAACCTGCAATACCTCCTTCGGCTCTCTTCTTTCAAAATATTGTTGTAGACCATTTTAAGACGTAGCCAGTTTATTTTTGTAAAGATGGAACTTTCAGATTGCAAAAGAGGTTTAGAGAAACCACCGTCGTCCCTTTGAACTCGGGAGACCACTAGAACTGGGTACCGACCAGACTGACCAAAAAAACCCATTTTGTTTGGATAACACTGGAAATGGAGTCGTTTGTCTTGGGAAACCTTGTAATAAATTGCGGCTTAGCTGATGTGAATTATTTCTAAAAGAGCAACACACATATACACACACATCCCAAATGTGAGAAGTTTAATCTTTAAAAATCCACTAACATGGCTGAGAGGAATAGAGCTATTTTAATTTTTTTTTACTTCCACTATGGGTTTTCTGAACAAATATGCACAACATGCCTAATTTACATCATATTTTAATTGCACTGAACATCCTTATCCAGAACTAAATGCTGTCTTTGGAGATTAGTATTAAGTTGTTTAATGACAATCAATTTTTTAAAAATATGTATTGATACTGTAGAACATTTTCCCTGATAGTAATGCCTTTCAGGAAGGCAGCCTGTTTTGTCTTCTGAAGACCCTGTATGGCTTTCCTGAGGGGCAATAGCCTGTAATCTCTTATAATTCTTAGAAAAAGGAAAGATTAAGCAAATGGATGATTGATGTGAAACAGCAGAAGAAGAAATCTACCACTCTGTGAGAGGTTTTAATGTTGTCCTTATTGGCAAAGAGAGTTGTAATTAGAGGTGGACTGTAATATTTCTGAACATCTCTTAATCTGAAGAAAACACTATTTAATATTTTCTGCTTTGGAATATAGTGGGCAACGATTTGAATTTATTACCACTGTTGTCTTGACGACAGTCTAGAATTCTCCTGGATTCCCTCTCAACAAGCAGTTCTCTGAAGGCAATTTGCTATTTTTTCTTCCAAATTTCAGAGAAAACGTGCATTTGCAAGCCAGTCCTAAAACCACAGCTGTGCTGGGGAGAACAGGAAAGGAATTGCTTTTTTGGTCTTGAGTTTCAGTCCTTGCTTCTTGAATTGGTATCTGAATCCCAAGCAATTCATAAGTTATGTTGATTCATCATATAACAAACTTTCTGTCAATTAATGTATATTTAGGATCATAGCCTAATTCTCTAAACCTGCTGAATATAATTTTCTTGTCAACATAACTCTAAAACTAAAGGACTGCAGTTAAATAGGGGGACAGTCCATATCTCCCAATGTCTGGACTATAAAATATGGATCAGGAAGTACCCCTCAAAGTGAGAGAAGAAATGGTAAGCATAAGTTTAGCTTGTTGACCAAATTGTCTTTTGCACATCCAATGAGGGAGCGGGGAGGATATTTCAAAAATTAGACCTGAATGAATCACATATTCTACAATGTGGGGCATTTCTGAAATAGTTTTCTATTCTGGTCTACTTTCTGTTAAAAACTCTTTGATTTCAAGGGAACCATGTGGTAAGCAACAAATATTTTAGCAAAATTTCATATGTACTAAAATTTGCTTGTGTGAATTATTGCACAAAATAGACATATCTGGATATGGCCACCTATTTTATTACACGTGCTCCTTTAACCTTTTGTCCATTTGGAAAGTGAATGAGCCATATCAAATAAAGAAAGGACAGGGAATTCAAAATTCTGCTGCCTGGTGAATTGATTATTCCTGAAACCCTCTTGGCTTATCTATGGCTGTTGGATAACACCACATTTTATTAAAGATCTGTGAACTGCTTTTTTGAGATGTTTTGAAGCCTCCCCCTCCTCTTCAGAGAGTAAGTTTTGCAAATTCCTCTTGGCTTTGTATAGGTGATAACAAGAAACAAGAATAATGAGATAAAATAAAGCCTCTTCCTTCAGGTTTTTTAATTGAGGAACAAATTATTTCATAGTTTCTCATTAATTATTCCCATACATAGATTCTAATGACAAGGTGCCAACTTTCACACTTTAAACAGGTTAATTAATCAGGTAGTAATGAAGTTGGGTGATACCTGGGTGTTGGTGCATTGAACAATCACATCTCCTAATAATGTGTTTAACTGTCTGTAAACCTGAGAGGATAAGTTGAAACTCTTTTGAGATCTGCATAAATAAATCCATGTTAGCAGACAAGAAACCTACTGTGAATAATAGTAATACTAAATATACTAACTATATCATCGTGATCATCACCACAACTTCTACATAATGCTTATATTGCTCTAGTTCTTCAGTGCAAAATCTTGAAGTGAC
This sequence comes from Zootoca vivipara, assembly GCF_963506605.1. Lineage (NCBI taxonomy): Eukaryota > Metazoa > Chordata > Lepidosauria > Squamata > Lacertidae > Zootoca > Zootoca vivipara. The sequence goes on from NC_083276.1 coordinate 100,958,865, forward strand.
AAATGACTTTGTCCTAAACCTTAAACCTTACATTTATTTATTTATTAAAAAACTTGCATCTCTTTTGCAGAATCATGGATTCCATTTTATATCTAGTTTGCAGAATCGTGGACAACGCTTCCTTCCAAAAGGAATCAGTTTTCATGCATCCAGTCACTTCAAATTCCGCAGTATTGATATCAGCGATATTTCATTCCTGGATTCTCCAGCTTAAAAGGATTCCAGACAGCGGGGCTTTAAAGACCTCATCCTGAGAATTTTGAGAACTGCTGCCAGTCAGAGTAGTCAATAGTGGGTTAAGTAGACCAATGAACTGACCTTCTATAAGGCTGTTTCACAAGTTATTGGACCAAAAAAAAAAAATTAAACTGAGGGAGTGTTTAAAAAAAATCAGTTCACTGAGACCTTCGTTCTTATTCATGGCTTTATAACTGAAACTAGTGCTGAACTGAACATTTCTCACACAGATTGTTGTTTATTTGTTTTGTTCTCCAGAAGCCAATAGGAAGAGTCATTGCATATGAAAAATGACCCCCCCAAAAAAAACATTTCAGTAAAATTCTTGTGTGGGGTAAAGGGCTTCTGTTCCACTTACCTTACTTTCAAGGTGGCCAGAGGTGTTTGTGAATGTCTACTCTTCCATTCTACAAAGCAGCCTTCACTCTTCACCCACCTTGGGTGGGTGCCTGTGTTTCCTGGAAAAAACATGGCATTCGAATGTGGCCTTTCTTGCAAGTACAGGGTGGGTAGGGGAAGGCTACCTGCTGTGTGCGTGAGAACCAGTCATTTTTTAAGAAAGTGAAGTCTTACTTGAATATATTCTAAAAGTGTCTTGAGAAGGAGGCAGGGTAATGGAAACTGTTTTCATGGGGAAGGAAAAGTTTCGAAACATTTCTGTATGAGTTTCGGCACGGCATGAAAGAAAACTGTTCCATCTCCTTAGACAGCAGTCAGGAGATGTTTTTGTGGGGAGGGTACTCAATCATGCTGTGGTAATGTATTGTGTGGAAATGTATGTCTACATCACCCACAAATATGAATAATCAGCATCAATATGCATGCTAATAGGGAACCACTTGATGCCACAGCCAAAGGGAACAACTGCACTAAACTCAGGGGTGGAAATTAAAAGGAATTTCATGATGGGATTTCAGCCAGGATAGGTGCAAGCCAGAGATTTCTCTTGAGTACAGAGACTGCATTTCAAGGAGAAAGGTCATGGCTTGGGGCTGTGAGTCCTAGCAGTACTAGTGTGTGTGTGTGTGTGTGTGTGTGTGCATGTGCAAGAGAGTATCAAACACATTGGGGGGTATGCATCTCAATGTTACTTGGAGCAGACCTATTGAAATTAATGGGCCTTATTTAGTCATGGTTGTTAATTTCAGGAGGCCTACTCTGAGTGAAACTTAATTGACTACCACCAAGTATTATCAGATCTTGGATCTTGGTCTCAGTGTGCCTTTGCCTATGTACCTGTAAGAGGGACACTTATTCACCACCACACAAGAGCCCGGACTGTTAGCCATAGATGGGGAAATAAAGAAAGAATGCTAGGCTGAATGGATCCAGAACTGGCCTCCAGTCACTTACAGACTCACTGTTAAAATTGTGTTCATGGAAGACAATCTTACTTTGCTACGAGTGATAGAAGAAGAAGAAGAAGAAGAAGAAGAAGAAGAAGAAGAAGAAGAAGAAGAGGAGGAGGAGGAGGAGGAAGCTCTGATCAGTGACAGAGCTTCATGCTCCGCCACTGGGGATGGAGAGCAGGCGCGCTGCCCCCAGGGACGTGGGGCATGTTCTGGGGGCGGAGCAGGGCATGCATTTTGGGGGCGGGGCGGGGCGCGGGGCACGTGTTTGGGGGCGGGGGCTCTGCACGCAGGGGTGGGGTGCATATTTTGGGGTGGGGCGCGCTGCGCGCAGGGGCAGGGCACGCCGCACGCAGGGGAGGGCATGCATTTTGGGGGCGGGGCGGGCAGCCGTGATGGCGCCCCTGGGATTGCGCCGCTTGGGGCGCCCTGACCACCCCAATCTTCCTGCGCCCCTGGCTCTGATTGTGGCCAGAATTTACAATTGTGGACCAGGGCACTTCACAACAAATCTACTGTAACATTTTGCAGGACTAGCAGCTGTACCTTTGAATGTAGTTTTAATTAGGCGCATATTCAAAAAATATATTCAAGGGGAAAATACAAATGGCAGGTTAGAAGAACACCTGCAGGAAAATGAAGGCTTGCCTTAAAATCTGCTATAGGTGTTATATATATTTTTATCATTGGATAGTATTTATTTTTTAAAATTTGCTATGGCACATAGGACCTGTTATATGACTTTTTCAACCTTTTTTAATGTGACAAATGAGGAAAAATTATGGCTGTTAATTGTTAAGGCAACTCCAATACTTGGAATTTAGGTTCTCAGGACCAGGTGGTCTGCAAGATTAAACTGCTGGGGCATCTTGAATGGTGGTTCGACAACTAATGTGTCTCAACTCAATAACCCTTTTCCATTGTATCTTATGCAATACAATTACCGCCATGATCTTCATTCATGCCTCATTGTTGGGTGCAGGCCATAATCCTCATTCATGACTGAGTCTAAAAGTGGTAGTATGGACACTCCAACACAAAAGCTCTACATGCTACTTAGGAAAGAAACTGGTATACAGAGTTTACCTCACACTGCAAATGACATGTAGATGCATAAACTGTCATAGCATTGGCATATAATATGCTTTCAAAGCATTTGCAAAAGATGCAGCTTCTGTGCATAGCTGGTAGAAAGAAGGGGAGTCTCTCTCTCTCTCTCTCTCTCTCTGTGTGTGTGTGTGTGTGTGTGTGTGTGTTGGAAATGAAAACATGTACCTGTATATCATTAGTTCAACTGCATTCCATTTATTCCCTTTCACCAAATAAATTACCTAAATGGGGTTTGCATTGTTAGCCATACTTCATCGAGAGATGGGGATAATTAGGTTTCAACTACAGGGATGTTTTAAAAAAACGCATTGAATTCAGAAAAATTGGTAAGGAAGCCACTGCAATTAAAAAATAAAGAACAAAAGTTTCCTATGCCTTCCTGGGTAATTTGAGGTGAATTCAGTCTATGGCATTAGAAGTACAAAAGGTAACTAAAAATGCCATTAAATGAAATGTTCCAAGTCCAAGCAATTTCCTTCTTAGCAGAAAGTAAAATGCAAACAGAGATTACGGGGGGGGAGGGGGAATCCCTGCTGTGCTTAATTTAAGTGTATGTAAGCCTTTTACTCACAGTTATTTTGTCTGGAGATAATCATGCCAATCCTCAATGGTCAGAGCTGTGAAGCGTGCACTGAGAAACGTTGCTTGCCCTTTGATTCCACCTTGCTTTGGTCGGCCATGGTTCACGTCATACAGGCTCAGCTCATTCATCTTCTGACAGGATGGGATTCTCCTATTTCTATCTCCATCTGTTTGTTCCTGTCATCTCCAGACTGTTCACAGTCTGGAACACTGAATGTACATGTGCAACTTACAGTAACCATGTGGCTTCTGTGCAATTGTGTACACAGACAGGCACACACTATCATAACTATATAGTACAGAGTCCATAATTTCTTTAAAACATGCCAGTCAGAAGTTGTCGGTCCCGAGTACAGAGAAAGAAAATAATGACTCAAATGTCAGTCAGGACCAGTCGCTCTTCACTACAGAAGAGAAACTATAGAATGATTCATTATTTTTCGGTCACACTGAAAAGTTGTGCACTCAGTCTAGAACATGGAGTAGTTTCATACATCATATTGGGGGTTTCCCATCACAGAAAGGTTTCCTAACAGAATATGCTTCTGCAAGTGTAATTTAAAGTCATTTGTAGAGATATGAATGAACAATCGTATTCCAGTAGATAGCAAGTAGAAGGTATGCCAATATACCAATAAAGTAACATTTAAAAAAACAAAAACGAAATGGACACAGTAACCAAAATCTGGCAGTCACTTCACTAAGCTACAGTGATGCCACAGGTGTCTGAGCTCAAAACTTTGCAGCACAATTCTATGAATATTCACTTGGGAGTCTTTAGCAGAGTCTTCTTAGATATGTGCATTACACCCTCAGTTTATTCAAACACCCTCCTTCTTTCCACAGACAATAATTGGCAGAGCTACTCTGATGCTATATAAAGATCTAAAATACATTCCCTTTTTTAAGTATAATTTTTTATTCATTTTATGGTATAATACAATAAAACAAAAACTTAACAGATAGAAATACAAACAGTAAATATACATTCAAAACAAACAGACACACAGACACACACACAGACACACACACACACACACACAATTATATCTTTCACAAATCTTAACTTTCTTTCACATTTTAGGGTGACTTCCTCAAATCCTCCCTGTCTGCGGTTCATTGTCAATCATCTTTAGCAATATCTGCATCATATCTTTAACTCCACTATATAACTTCTATAACCTACTTTCTCTTAATATTTCCTTTATATCAATTGAAACTAACCTTCCTTCACTCTAATCATTAAATTCTAAACCTACAGCTCATATCTACTTCCAATTCAATTCAAACTAATCAATTTTGCAATATTTCTTTTTAAAAAACTTTAAATTTCTTCCAATCTTCTTCCACCAACTCTTCTCTCTGGTCACAGATTCTCCCATTCAGTTCAACCAATTCCATATAGTCCATCATTTTCAATTGCCATTATTCCACAGTTGGTACGTCCTGTGTTTTCCAATTCTTAGCTATCAGTATTCTTGCTGCTGTTGTGGCATACAGAAAGAATGTAACATCTTTTTGGGGGAATCTCTTTTCTGACTATACCCAATAAGAAGGCTTCTGTTTCTTGATAAATGTGTTTTTCAACACATTCTTTAATTCATTATAAATCTTTTCCTAGAAGTCTTTTACTATGGGGCAAGTCCATCCAAAATACATTCCGAGTGCACAAAATGCATGCGATTAAACACCTCAGATGCAAAATCTTTGCAAAAAATTCATAAGGAACACAAGAATCTCTGTGTGGTGGTCTTAGGTGGGAAAGATCTGGATTCAGAACAAACCAGCCAGGTGTTACGTACCAACATAATGACCATTGTTTGAAGAAAAGGGTTGAGCAGTGCACCCAGACCCAGACAAGTCAATGCTTCATTGGTCAAAGTTTTGTTTTGAAACTTAGCATGCCACGTTCCAAAGCCAGTGGGCTTCTTCTGTACACATGGGACTCCATAAGCATGGACTTCCTTGTTCATTTCAGTATCAAGGATTGTAGAGTGGAGCGCTGCCAGATTTATAAGTGAATGGGCAATAGATAATAGAATAACTGAACCTTTGATTTTTCTAAGGGTTATTCTGGTCCAAATTCTTTCTTGAACACTGTAGCATCGTCACAGGAAGACACACAATCTGCAGATAACCAGAAACATAAGGAAGGGGGAAGCAGAAAAATAACACATCTCTAATATTAGATTCTAAACCATAAGGGTTGATCGAGTCATTGGTATTCATTAGAAGGACAGGAAGCAGAGCAAATTAACATGGTCTGTGTCTTCAGAGTTTGGTTGTTTAGGTAGAAGTCAAATACGGCACATCACTGCAGTTTACGGAGTGGGGGGCAAGAATGTTTATTGTTGTCTATTGTCTGCTGATGTACTGATATGGAACAAGGAAGTGCCATCATGCGTTGCTATGATGAATGATGAAATTCCAAGTTACTCTACAGTCAGATGCAATGTCATTGAGAGAGTTTACATACAAAAGGCATTATCTTGGCTACTAAGATACTAAGTCCTTTGCTGCCTGAGAAAGGTAAGTAACAAACACACCCCTGGTTAGAAAGCCTCATATCTTTTTTTTTTTTTAAGGGTCTACTGCCTAGAAAGAAGAATCCAACTGCAAACCATTGTACATAAAAATGAGGATGTGTGTATGTTTCTATTATGGTTTTGGAGGTGAATCGATAAATTCTGGCAATGACAATTTCAAGTGTCTGTTTGTCCCTCAGGAAGGTAGAAACTCACCTCGCTGACAGGATTCAGCACCCTTGGGATCTTATGCTGTGCCTAGATTGGAAACTCAGGTTGAAACAATGAGAAGACAGCACAATCTAATGACTGTTTTCTTTTCAGAGCAATTTCATTTCAGCTTTACATATATGCACAATATTATTTGTATGCTGCCTTTCCACAGTTCAACCCCTGCTCAAGGCGGCGTACAACATGAAAGATATACATAACTACAACATAACAAACAGAGTCAAAAATAATAGATAAAACATTTAAAAAAAACGCAACTACCTGAACGATTACATAAAGCACAACATGATCTAAACCAGCTGTTGTTGAACCACAACTCCCACCATCCCTAGAAAGTAGGACCAGTGGTCAGGAATGATGGGAATTATAGTCCAAAATAGCCGGAGGCCCAGGTTTGGGAAACCCTGATATAAATTAAAGACACACACACACACACACACACACACACACACCAGCAGCAACCCCACTTACAAACAACAACCCAGCTTTTTAAAAAGTTCCTCAGCTCTTACATCAATGTAGGTATTTTCAAATTGGATTCTAATGTTCTAATGACCAATGGCTGAGGGTCCTCCTGGAGGAATTGGCAACAGGAACCTATTGGATAACTTTGGCCCAGTTAATAGTCCAACTCTGCTATTATATAGCCTTAATGCAGAGGGCACAGATACTATTGATGTCTGAAACATGGCTGGGAGGTGAAATAAGAGAAGAAAAGGATTAAAAATGTGAATGGCAATTTTCCTTCACGGGAAAAAGCAAATTTATTGCAGAAACACTCTTTTTAGAATGAAAATTAAGCTCCTCTCACTAGAGCTGAAGACAAATCTTGAATTGCCACGGCACTAGCTTGAACAAAGAAGGAAACCTTACTCAGGGCTAAGAGACAGCAGGAGTGGTTGGGATACCAGCTGGAACAGAGATGCACATCAAAGAAATGAAAGCCCTGTGGCTGGAGCAATTGCATGGAAACTATAAACTAATATTTTTAAAATATTAAAACAGCCTTTTAGACTAGAGAAAAGATTTTTTTAAAAAAATCCATCTGCCAAAGGTTAACAAGCACACTGAGTGAGTACAGTGCCTCAGAACGCAAAACCTTTACCTTGAAGATTCCTAGGTAACAAAGTGAGTTGTTTTATCCCCACTGGTTCAAAAAAACAGCTTGCTGTAATTTCATTCTTTTCTTCCACCCCTTGCACCATTTTTTTTTTAAAAAGTCTGTGTTAAGCTGCACCGGTTAGAAAAGTTTCACAGAATGTTCTGCTTAAGAACAAGGAAGCATATGCAGCTTCTGCCCGATTCCATGTTGAAGCAACAGCTTGCTTTTCAGCATGACTTTGGCTTTTTCCTGCTATGCTAAAATTAGGATTTATAGAGTTAAATATAAGAGCTAATTCTCCTTCCTAGAGGGAGGGGAAAATGAACGGAACGGATCTCATTTGCTATCAGTCTGTGCAATCTCCTCTTTGCCAACATGCCAATTCAAGAAAAGAAAAAGAAAAAAAACCAGGCACACATTATAGTTATAAGATCTACTATGGTTTCTTTAAAAGTCAGTTTGCATGTACCTCCCACCTGACTTAAATAACCATGTGCTTGTTGCCTAACAATGGCTCATTAAAATCAGAACAGCCTCTGCACAACTTACCTTCAAATATCTTAGCTTGCTGAATTCCAAATGGGTTGTTGTTTTTAAAGGTATATAGGCTTCACAGAAAAAATTATACATACTTCAAGTATTATATACTATTCATCAGCAACAACAAAAATCCCAGTGAAACACTTGATGTTACCATTGCAGGGACATAGTTTATTTATCATTTTCCAAATGCCTTTACTGTTGGTTCTGATCACAAGTTAAAGTTATATATTGATGAAGCAGCAACTTGAGTATAGATTCCAGGCAAGTTTTAGAGCAGTTTCTAACTTTATATGGAATAGCAATGTACCTATGTTTTCTTGTTTCAATTTGATGATTATTGTCATGATTGTTCATTAGAGAAAATCCTGTATACAATTGAGCTAGTCCTGATGGCAAGGCGATGATACTTAGTTTTCACTGAACAGGTGAAAAATTCAAAGAGATGAATTTCCCTATACCAGGCATCCCCAAACTGCGGCCCTCCAGATGTTTTGGCCTACAGTTCCCATGATACCTAGCTAACAGGACCAGTGGTCAGGGATGATGGTAACTGTAGTCCAAAACATATGGAGGGCCGAAGTTTGGGGATGCCCGCCCTATACATTTCATTTTTTTCCTTCTGCGGGAATCAAAATGACACTGGCTTGGGAAAAGTTTCACTCTTTTATTATATATTTCTCACATGCTTCATCTTCAATCACTTTTCCTTTTTAAAAAGGTTATTTCACTTGCTCCCACCAGCAATTTCCTATGTCTACAGAAATCCTGATGTGTGTGTGCTCCCCATGATAGTATAAGAGCATTGATAGTTGAAATTGCAATATTATTTTTGTGTATTTGGGTACACATATTAAGAAAAACAAGTAAGGACCACAGAGGTCCAGTGGAAATGGAGAACTGAAATGGCTGCAGAGTGGGCATCTATTTTTAGAGGAGAAATCAGGAGAAGTCAGGAGATGATAGAAAATGAGGAAGTCCATTTCTGGGTTTTCAGCAAAAATCAAGATAGGTACTACCTTAGGAGGGGTGGCACTCATTTAGGGATCCCTGACCAATAACATACTGAAGATTAATGCATTGACTTGCATAGGCCAAGGAGGAGGAGTTGACAATATTCAGGGAAGAAGAGAGTAAGGAGTACAATCCATTCTTTGTCTTCAGTCCAACCTATGTGAGTGCTTCCCGCTGACTAATGGTTTCACGACTTTGCCAGTTGAAAGTAGGCTTGCTTCTGGAATCTTTAGAATATATTTTGTATTAGGGTATAATCCTTCTTACAGATAGAATTCTATTACAGTATTTTTCACTCTATAAGACACATCTTTTTCCTCCTTAAAAGTAAGAGGAAATGTCTGTGCGTCTTATGGAGTGAATGCATGGTCCCTGGAGCCGAATCCGAATTGCCCAGGGGCTAAAAGCAGATTATGCTGAGAGAGAGAGAGAGAGAGAGAGAGAGAGAGAGAGAGCGCTAAAGGGTAACAAGAGGGAAAGAGAACCCGCTCAGCAGCTGATTGCAGGAGATCGGGAGGGAGATAAGAGAAGCTAGCTCCCTTCCCGGCCCCACCCCCTTGCCCAGGCCTCCATTGTTGTGTTTCCCCAGGGACATGTGACTGGCTGATTAGATTATCTGCCTGGTATTGTCTGAATGCTAGCCTACCCCAAAGATGAACTACTTGCAGTCAGATAATTAGATTAGGACCACACCATCAGAGAAATTAGTCACTCCTAGAATTGTTTCTTCAGCATCCTCCCGCTGTTCCCAGCTGACTGCCTCATATATTCTGTTTCATTGGGGCTTCCTGAAAGGCTGTACCTTCATACTACACGAAATCAGTGTAACTAGAGAGATGACAGCTCCCTGCCCCTGAGGCTCTCTGCCTGACCCCCCTGAGGCCTATCCAAAGGCCACCTGAAGCCAAATCAAACTAGCACGGCAGAAAGGGATCATCACCTACCACTTTCAAAGGAAAATGTTTAGACTGAAAAGGAAAGACAAGTGTGGAATTGCCCAATGGCCCCCTACAACTGCGGTCCTGTGCTTTGGTCAGTGGCTCAACAAATAGCAGGGTGTCATGTATAGTGCCCCATATTGCGCTCTGCTAGGAACACATCTGCCTGAGGTAATAATCTGAAGTAGGGTGGTCTTTATTCCAGATTAGTCAATGTGAGACTCTTTAGACTTTGCCTTCAGCAGTCATGTACTGTACCTACCACCATCAGGTGACCCCAGACAGAATTTACTTTGGGAATGTGGCCCTTGACAAACAAACAAACAAAAGATGTTTATTCGGCTGTATGCCCATCATGAAACACAACACAACAAAATAAATCAAATAAAACAGCGGACTCGTAGAAGCCACATATAATATAACACAATTCACAGCTCACAAGGACAAATATTCACAATTCAAAAAGAAAAGTTTAAGATTATGATAAAAAATTTAGGCACTACGCTAAAATCAATATCTGATGTCATTATAGAAAATTCTTATAACTATAAACAATCAGCTAACATTCCATTCCGTCTCTTGTACGAGAGGATGGCTGTTAGGAATTTAGCAACCTGTAGAGTAATATAAGGATCCACATCTTGAAGAACCCAGGCAAGCTGTAGGTCAACTGGTTTGTCAGCCATAGGCTGGATTATGGAGTTTAGTATACTAGCACGAGCCGAACTGTACATAGGGCAGATAAACATTCAGATGTTTTAATTTCACAAGCACACATTGAAGAGACTTGGCCCTTAGTAAATCTATGTCTCAGCACGTTTGTTGGAAAAACATTGAACCTAGCTTTAATGAAGGCATATCAGTGAGACGCGGCCGTAAGCGATGTTAAATAGGACGGAGCACGGTAAATAGGGGTTATGCCGAAATTTAGTGGCGAGCAGACTCCACCACCAGCTAATAAATTTTGGTATAGCTCTGCATCATCCAGTCTTTGATTTATACACCTTTTTGCTGCATTTAGATCCAGTTTGAGCAATTCAGTGGGCGAGATCTCATAGGACAGCAATTTGGCATGGATTTTTAGGCCCTTGACATAAAAGGGCTGCCCACTCCTGCCTTAGAAGATAGTGCCCATAGAAATAGCATCTCAGCCCACTGATGTGTCTTTAGGTCAGGCATCCCCAAACTTCGGCCCTCCAGATGTTTTGAACTACAATTCCCAACATGCCTGACCACTGGTCCTGTTAGCTAGGGATCATGGGAGTTGTAGGCCAAAACATCTGGAGGGCCACAGTTTGGGGATGCCTGCTTTAGGTTATAGCTCGGATGCAATGTCATCTGTGAATAATTCTCAATTATATCCTTTTCTTGGAGCTGCTCCTGATTTTTTTTAAAAAAATTATCAAGTATAAAATGGATCATAAGGAAAATGATTGCAGTGTATTAGACTATGCAAACTTCTTCAACAACCTTTTCTCTGCACTAAACTGAAATCTAATCAAGGTAGGCTGGGTCACACAAATCCCGAGCAAGAACATATTATGGTAAAAAGAAATCTGTTGGAGTGTTGCCAGAAAATCACACATTCTTTTTAAAGTAAAATAAACACTTGACAAAGCTGCTAATCATCCCTAGCAGAAAGGACTTACAAATTCAATATGAGAATGACATGCTTCCCACTGGTCTTAGAAGTGCCACAGTCAGATGAATCCATTTTCCTTGGAAATCATTTAAATAAACTTTCTATTCACAGAGGTGGAGGGGAAAGAAAGAATGATTGCAATGCTTAAAACGCCATGTTAAAACAGCATTCGTTCGCCAGCAGGTATGATCAACATTTGGTTTTCTTCATATCTCTATAAATATACACATGTATATATTTATATAAGCATTAAAATTGTTCTGTTTTCATCAATATGCCGATTCACTCCCATTTTCCCATTCTGCGCAGTTGAATTAAAAACATCAAACTTCACTTGATCCGTTTGTTGTTAAAATACACATCAACACACTCCTGCATCGAATAGTAAAAGAACAAAGAACACATATTTATCTCGATTAAGACGATGTCATAAAACCTCTTGACAATTAAATTTGAAATAATCTTTTGTTGAGAGCATGTCAGGAAATTTACCTGCAGTAAAACTGTGGCTGGGGACTTGAAAACTGAAAACAAACACTTTTCAGAAGTTCCCTGTACAAAGAGAGGAAAGGAGGGAGAGAGATTATAGAATTTAATGATTAAGAATGTGTGCAGTGCAGTCGAAGTGCATTTGTTTCCTTGGAAACAAACTAGTACTGTTGCACTGAAGAAATTTGTAAGCATTAAATATTCGGTAATCAGGCCCCAGGAGAATACATTGCAAAAATTTGAAAGGGATAAATATTTGATATTCTTGGCCATTTTCTGGCTGTACTTGATGAGGCCTGCTGTCAATGGGTGGTGGTTCTAATGCCGGAGAAATTGATATGATATGTGAACCTGCCCTGCCAACAATACAGCCCTGAATTGCTAATCCTTCTGGTGGGGCCTACAGCTGTGATCTCATAAAGATTTAGATCATTTAAGTACCAAGCTGATGGCTAGGGCAGCCACATGCAAATAAAGGTGGACAGAAAATGTGCAATAAAGAGCAAAGGGGGGGGAGCATAGCTGCCAAGTTTTCCCTTTTCTCGCGAGGAAGCCTATTCAGCATAAGGGATAACTTGGCAGCTATGGGGGGGGGGGAGGAATAATAAAGAAATGTTCAAGAGGCACAGCCTGGACTGTGCCTGCTTGTGGGAAGTAAATGTGTCCAGTAATGATGGGAAAGGAAACCTGCAAATTAACATGTGGTCTATAACTTACAGGAAATGAAAGCAACACAATTGCAGCCCAGTGACTTGCCACTGGAAGAAAACTTGATCTGAAGCAGCCCTGACATTTCCAAACTAGGGTTTTGTTTGTTTTCCGAATTCTTGTTTTTAAAATGGTCTGTGACAAAAACATGTTACCCAGTCATGCTAACATTCCAAAGAGAGCCAACCTGAGGTTTCCATCTGTAAACAGGAATGCAGACTCCTGTGATGTCATCAGAAAAATGTGTTCTGTTGACATTTCCTGTCTAGTGTAACAGACCAAGACGTGTGGGCAGATAGGGCAAACATCTGAGCTTAGCGATGGCTTGCCAAACTCAGCCAGGATTTTTTCCCATTCTTTTCTCACCCTTCAGCTAATAGCAGCGTTTCCTATCCTAACCAGAAGCACTTTATTGTTCCTGCTCAGCAGAAAGTAATTCTATAAAAAATCTGGAAAAATAAAGCTGCAGCGCTTCATAGAATTTTCCCCTAGGTGTACGCCCTGTGAATTTTAATGGGATTTCTTCCTAGATATGCCCCTGATCCAGAGTCCTGTGCGCTTGACTGCATAGGGAACCCTGCATATTCTGACCATTCAGTTCTATGGAGAGGGCAATGCATGTTTCAGAGCTACTCCACATTGGAGCAAACGGAGATGTCCTTGTGGAATGGGGAGCTCTGTGCAGATCTGAGCCTTTGGCACAGTTTAAGGCGCTCACAGGCCAACAACTCCCAAATGCAAACCCAGCCCCTTAGTTAAATCAAGGCTAGACTACTGTAACTGGCTCAATGTAGTCTGCCTTTGAACAATAGAAACTTTGGTGCAAGTTGTAGCAGCAGCAGCAGGTTTGGGGGGAGTGTGTCATGGCTGTTGCATTAGCTCCACTGGCTTCCCGTTGATTTTCTAAGGGCTGTTGTTGTATTTTCACTTTCAAAGTTTTGTATTGATTGGGAGCAGACTACCGAATATATCATTTTCTGTCAATCTATGCTCCACCCCTCGGGCATTTGTTTTTCCCTCAGAGCTAACTCCTTTCTCCCTCAGCACTTGCTTTTTCTTTTGATGGCTCCATCCTCCTCCTTTCCCTGTGGCTCCTGCAACTGTCCTCCTCTGCTTGCCCTGGCCCTTGTTTGATTTAGAGGCAATGCCCTCACCTTGGATTTATTCTCCTTACAAAACTGCTTGGGTAGGGAGAAGCAAAGTTGGGGATACAGCAGGAGAGTCAGGTTGGGAGTCCAACTGTAGCCAGAGAGAAATCCACCTACATTCCCTTATACTTTTACTTTTTCTTCTTCTTCTTCTTTCGCTGCAGAGGAGCAAGTGGTGTCCTTCAACCATGTGAAGGTATATAGTACCCAAGTTATCTTGGTACTTCAGGCAGAAAATCCCACATGCATTTCTCCCTTCCCTGGCAGTGAGAATACTGCTACTAAATCATTGTAATCATTGTAATTCAATAATGAACCATCTGGAGCTCAAAATCATGCTGCACGAAGCTGCTGACTCATTTTGCCTAATGGTAGGGCCGGTACCACTTGAGGTGCAGTCCTATGCTGGTATGACATTTTACATGTGTAAACGTCTTAAATGTCACTTCAATATCTTTGTTAACTCATGTCTTTTCTATGTCCCCTCCCTTTTTTCCAGAGTAGGTTTAAAGGCTGAACTCATGCAATATGGCCAGTTACGAGGGTAGGTTTTTCCTCTGGCTCTCAGCAGGAATGCGTGGGGAACCTTTTCCTTTTATATTGCTACAAATAAAAGCTTCAACATGCCAGTGTATGTGTGTGGAAAAGTTTATTTTCATATATCCATGTGGTAATGATATATCAAAGTCTGACTTTGAATCTATAAAGAGGAGGAAGGACTACGGGCCTCATCAGATGCTACTGTAGAATAACTCTTTTTTCAAAGGACAGTTAACACACATGCACACACACACACACACAAATATGTGTGATTCCTTGAAACCACATCTCATCTTGTTCCAGTTCCATGTTCAGCAATCGAAGGACACAAACAAAACAACATGCACAAATAATCACACTATTTTCTTGATCTTGGAAATGGAATTGCCTAGCTCAAGGCACTGTACACATTGAAAAACCATACAACACACTTATTCCATAGTTGTTAAAATCAACAATCCATTCACCGGCAAATATTAGAGTTGCCTTTTCAAAACTTAACGCACAAACTGCATCGCCACTGTTTATAAGCAGACAGTTAATTCTTGGGTCACAGCCTTTGGCTGATTTCTACAGTGTTGCTTGGGTTTGTCAGTGCCCCATCCTAACCTCAATAGTGCTGTCGCCACTGTTAGGTGACTCGGAAACTACAACTAATCCAGAATGCGGCAGCCAGACTGGTGACTGGGAGCAGCCACCCAGACCACATAACACTGGACTTGAAAGATCTACACTGGCTCCCAGTATGTTTCTGAGCACAAGTGTTGGTGCTGACCTTTAAAGCCCTAAATGGCCATGGTCCAGTATACCTGAAGGAGCGTCTCCACCCCCATCATTCTGCCTGGACACTGAGGTCCAGTGCCAAGGGCCTTCTGGCAGTTCCCTCGCTGTGAGAAGCCAAGTTACAGGGAACCAGGCAGAGGGCCTTCTCAGTAGTGGCGCCCGCCCTGTGGAATGCCCTCCCACCAGTTGTCAAAGAGACTTTTAGAAGACATCTGAAGGCAGCCCTGTTTAGGAAAGCTTTTAATGTTTAACAGACTATTGTATTTTAATATTTTGTTGGAAGCTGCCCAGAGTGGCTGGGGAAACCCAGCCAGATGGGTGGTGTATAAATAAATTATTATTATTATTATTATTATTATTATTATTATTATTATCAACTGTGTGGCTCTTGCTAATTCCCCAAAGCAAGCAAGATAATATTGGCACCCAGTGGTTTGGGGTAATTCCCCCCTCCCAAATAATCTTAGCAATTTTGGTATTACTTACAGAGTAATATTATATCCATTGCAATAACCTTTATGGTGTACAACTGTCTCCAGTGAAGCTGTGACCACAATGTGGTTAATGCTCACCATGTGTCCACCATGAAATTGGATTATAGTTTGCTTTGTTTTAATTTTCTAAAGGTTAAAACCAATTATACTAAGTAAAATATATGAAAGCAAATGATACACTAGCTGGGTACCTGCTACCAGGTATGGAGTGTGGAACCCAATATATTGCTGGGTTCCTTGCTAAGATACCTTTAATATATAAACTACAATTTGTCACAAATTACAGAAGTGTCAGGCAATGCTTTTTGGGATATAGCATGGTGTGCAACTGTTCATCCACCACTGTTTCTGATTAAATGTTTTCCCTCCTCTCTTCTGCTGGAGTTCCTCAATGACCTTGCTAGGGAGCTTCTGAATGCAAAACCTGTGCTCTTCCAGAAAGTTCTCTCTCCTCACGCTGCTTCCCAAGTTGGTGTAATGCAGAGAGTGGCTAATCAAGTTTCCTTTTTTTAAAAAAAATAGGGCAGGCGGGTAGAATGAGCCATCTATTGTTCTTCAAGTTCCCTCAGAAACTTCGTTCCACTGGCAATTGATCGCTATAATTGCTCACCCTCGTCTGCCTCCCCAGCAACCTCACCCCTCACTTGAAATGTAGACAAAGCCACATTAGATGTTTCAAACTCTCTGTATACTTTATTTTAATGAACCAAATGTCAGTTAACCTGCTGTTTTTAATTGGTATTGAAAAAGATCCAGAGCAGATGGTGAAGTCCAGGAATTCATACTAGTAGTTGTATGCACTTTTTAATGTGCATTTTGACAAAAAGAGCTACAAATATTGCCAATATCCTGCTGTACAGAACAGATCACTTATATCGTATGCCTGAAGGTTGGGCAGAGAGGTTGTATTATTAGATGGTTGTTTAACTGCATACAAAGACAGTATCTCCTTTATAGGTGATATTGCAAAGAATGTCGTTTGGTCATGTAAAAGAGTTTAGTGTGGCTGCATTGTTAATTGCAACCCAATGGTTCAATTACAGAGCTCAGAGGAACATTTGCTATACAATTCACCCCCAGGGTCCTGTTCAGAAATTTCCCTATGACTTTATTATTTTCTTCAAATGATTCATCATTTCAAATAATACACCACATAATTTCTGCAAATAACATGTTGGTTTTGGTTCTAAAAAACAATTAATAACTCTATCTTGTGTTTGGATTGAGATCAAGTGGAATATTTCTGTTCTGTTTAGCTGAACAGTGTATTAAATTGTGTTTCTTATTTGAATTCCTAAGATTACAAAGGTAACATTCATTTGCAAGTTTCGTAATCAATAATTTGCGAAGAATACCTGACAGTGAAGGGAAAAGAAAAGGAGGCCATGATCAAGACTGAGGTCTTATCTATGCTCCAATATCCTTGAGAGCATGGTCTTGCAGGTTTGCAAATCAACACAAAGCATTCTCCAATCTGTAGGGGGGAAACAAACAAACCAGAGCAATCTGAGCGCATGGAGCTCCACTTATGCACCAGAGCCTCATATGTGTACTTGCCTGAACTGTATGGATGATATCAGATGTTAGTCAAGCAGAAAGCAGACCCATAAAAATAGAGTTAAGTAACTTGAAGTCCCTTGATTTCAACAGGTCTGCTATGAGTACTGCTTATTTGGATATGGTGAAGGAAAAGGTAAAGAACCCCTGAACAGTTAAGTCTAGTCAAATTTATCTATGGGGTGTGGTGCTCATCTCCACTTTCAGGCTGGGGGAACCGGTGTTGGAACTGGTGTTTGTCTGCAGACAGTTTTTCCAGGTCATGTGGCCAGCATGACTGAACCACTTCTGGCACACGGGGCACTGTAACGAGTGACCGAGTGCACAGAAATGTCATTTACCTTCCCGCTGCAGTGGTACCTCTTTATCTACTCACACTGGTATGCTTGCAAACTGCTAGGTTGGCAGGAGCTGGGACAAAGCAACAGGAGCTCTCCCCGTCATGCAGCTTCGAACTGATGACCTTGTGATCAGCAAGCCGAAGCGGCTCAGTGGTTTATAGTGCAGCGCCACCCACATCCCTTATTTGGATATGACTCCCTGTCTTTAGGTCTAAAGAGCAAAGCACATGATAGTCCTCGATAAGTTCCAGCACACATTGAGACTCTTCAATGTCTGAGTTTCATATTCAAGTTAGAAACCAAGAAGGGATCCTTTTAAAAGACCAGCACAGATTACAAGCTTTTCACTGCACTTGGATTTACTTTACACCTGTTCATGGGAGAAGCACGCCGGATTGTAACCAACATTTCATATACTCCAAGAAGACAATTAGAGGGGAGAAGATAAAATGCCCTCTGCAATCAAGTTATTAGAATGAATGCAGCAATTAAGAGTTTGTGGGAACTTTGTTCTTCTTCCTTTTCGAATATGAAGGATAGGATACAGGCTTTTTCAGTAATCACTTGCATTTCTTGCTTTCTCTACACAATGATTGCCAAGGTGGAAAATATTCCCCGAGCCATGTGGATGAGACACAGCCTCTCAAAACTATAATTGCCACAGCTCTGTGTTGTACACTTGGAATGAAAGGCAGGTCACCATCTCCTCCCTCTGGACTAATTAGATCACCTAATGTGGCCTGCTTATACAGGAACGAGGATGCTCCTCTGGGAGGCAGAAGTCCAAGAGAACATTTACTGCAGGAAAATTGAATCCAGGAGAGTTGCTCACCTTTTGGTGTTTGTTTTACCTGCCCTGCTAAGAACTGGGTAGGAAAAAATGATGGATGGGATAACGATTCGCAGAAAGCAAACAATAAGAGATTAGGAATAAAGAGAGATTAGATGAATGTGTTTGCAACGATGTATTTCTTGAGTAGGAACACGGAGACCTGTAAGAACTAGTTATATGTAATGTCAGGTATTGTTAGGCTTCAGGGAATCTGACCCCTCCCACGATGGCAGCCAAGAAGCAGTTAGACAGTAAAAGTTCTTACCAATTAATTTTTTCAATATTCACAGCAAGAGATGCATGCAGCCTCCCCTAGATAATGACATTGCTCCAAGTAAAGTCCTACCCCCTACGTCTCTCCTATTCTGTCATCCCTGTGTTGGCTAATCTGAGCTTTCTGCCACTGAGCTCTCTGTTCTACTACCCTCAATGCTCACCTGGCCTGGAAGAGGAGGGGGGTAAGGAATACTTTCCAAAGACACTGAGACTGTCAGCTGTTTCTCCCCTGCTGTTCCTCTTCCAATATTTCCCAGCTTCTCCCTTCTGAAGCCTCTGAACTATGCCCTTCTATACTGTCCTCCTGTTCTCAGAAAGGTTCAGGAGAAGGGGGGCAGCCCCCACCATTCCTCCTCAGTCCAGCCCCTGACAGGTATGGAGCAGGTGACTGATAAGCAAAAATCGGGAGGAGAAGCAGTTTGTCATACGGGGCAAAGAGCTAGCTTCCCTGCACTTGGTTGGTGGGTGGGAGAGAGAGAGGGAGGTCAGTGCAGCACAAATGCAGTGGTACAAGCACAGGATTGGCTCTGCCGATGTGTTTCCACTGCACCAACCAGCCAAGCACTAGCTGGACAGTTAGCATAGCAGTTCCTCACCATCACCCAGTGAGCCACGTCTGGTGTACTCCTGATTGTTTAGCAACCTGGTTCAGAAGATGTGGTGAAAGTACCTAGGATTAAGGGAGGTTCCCATTTCTTTCAAGTCTCCTTTTCATATGGAGCCTGTTGGTGGGGGAAAAACACCCTGGGATAATGCAATGCTGTAACAATGTGGGTGAAATGGACATTACATATAGCATGAAATATGAAGTGTGGTGAGGTAGAGGCACTAATTTTAATTTTGGAACACAAGCCAGCTGTATCTCTAAACTTCAGAGGAACTCAAATGAACTGATAATAATGGCTGGCTAACGTTTCCAAGATAAAATTTAAATAGAAACTGCTCTTCCATTAGTTTAAGATGGTGATCAGAGCAGTGATGTTCTTTTAAGCAAACCCAAAAAAGAGGGGAGGGAACTATCTTTTTCACTATTGAATCTGAGAGCAGCAAAATACTCTGAGATGACTACTACAAGGAACTAGGCACAATTCATTAACGGACAAAGACTTTCTGGAAGGTTACTCGGCAAAGCTTCGTAACATATGTAGTCAAGTAAAAACATTTATCTCAGGCTGTCCACTTGCAAACAAGACTGGTTTACATGATAGCCTCTTCATGGTGTGGCATGTGTATATGAAGCCAAAGAAGCTTCTCTAGATGCCTGTAGTAGTCATCATTGGTTTGAGCAACTATTACAAGCACTTGCAGTATTTCTTTCCAGTATGCCCACTCACTGTTGCAGTGACCTCAGTTGTTGTTGTTGTGGTGGTGGTTTTTGCTAGAAGGTACACAAAAGTCACTTTCTTGGCTGTTTTCATAGTGGCTATTCTTCTTTTTTCCTATCAAGCTGAGGAATACAGCTCCTATCCACGGTGTAGCATGCAACACAATAGGTCATTTGCAGCATGTATACATTTTCTACAAAGGAGATAACTTAGAGCACATGCAGGTAAAAGGCTCTGCTTTCAAACTTTAGCATCAAAGTTTCAAACAGCGGAAAGTGGAGCTCTGCTTGGAGACCTTGGAAAGCTTCTGTCAGTTGGGGTTGACAATATTGGGCTGTATTGATGTATTCATTTGAAGGCAGTATGGAAGCTATGGTATGCCACAAACAGCCATAACTGGAGCAATGGTTACAGAAGCAATCCTAGGTTTGGGGATGTTGTAGAGTGGCAGTGCCATTGGTTTGCATGAATGCAACTGTTTTTAATAGGCAATTTTAGTCTATTGTTTTGCATCATATTAGAACTTATATGAATAGCTATCCACACTTTATGTAACTTATTAATATGTCTACTGTGTATTATTTATAATGAAGAGCAGTGTTTTTTCCAAAACTGCACTGTGTTTTGATGTCAAACACATAAGCATGCTTTGAAGATTTTTTCCTCTCACAATTGTAAAATATTTAGACAATAAATCTTCAGATGATTTCAAATTAAATAATTCGGGTTATATTTATGTGCATGAATCAAATGTGACGTTTTCTCTCTTTTCTTGGGTTTGCACTGTTTTCAACCTCAACCTTTGGAAATGACATTTTCATTTAGAATCTTATCATTTCATAATTATTACCTTTCAGAACTCCTAGGGAGAGAACAAAAGCTTCCTCCTTATATTTCCATTGTTATGTTTCTTTGAAGATCAAATTAAATTTCAATCACAGCCAAAACAAACTTTTAAAGCACAAAATAAATGAGAAATGATGTTGGTTGTGTGTGTGTGTGTGTGTGTGTGTGTGTGTGTGTGTGTGATTACGGTTCTCATGAGCCCAGGTATGATCAGAATAATTTATTTTCTTTGTTTAAAGAAAGTAGACTCAGTTTATCTTTAATGAAACCTTGCGGAAATTTTTTTTTTTGCCAAGATAAATGTTCATTTATTACATGTTTGTCAAATCTGAAGAGCCAGTAAACTAAAACATTTGTTCTCTTCCTTTCTCAGAAACATAATGCAACCAGCCAATTAGATGCTTCCTTCACAAAACAATAGTCTTTTAGAAATCTAACCTGTGGTTTTTAATGCTAATTAAATTGTAAGCCATCCAAGTTGGTGACCATCACAACATCTTGCAGTAGCGAATTCCAGGAGAGGAAAGCAAGGCAGCACTCTCCTAACTTCTCAACAACTGAGTCACTACTCCTTACCAGGAGCGCCAAGGAAGCAGAGAGATTGGTGAAGTGCAAACACACTGGAGGAGTCAATCCAAAACTCCTGCAGGTGCTTATTCAGAACACTGGCCACCCCACCACTTTGCCCCTCCTCTTCTCCTTCCCAGTAAAGCAGCAGCAACTCAGCTTTGGTGCACTTCACCATGTCATCCGTTACTTGCAAATTGTCTCTTCTCAATCTCCTACCATTTAGCGTTGCTATGAGAAATGCAGTGGCGTAACAAGGAGGGGCGATGGGGGCGGGTAGCCCCGGCTGCCACCCTGGAGGGGGGTGACACTCAGCGCCCCCCTACTGGAGACCTTTATTTAAATTTTCTGTTGCATGAGATTTTCCGACTGTTCTTATATGTCCTTTCAATGCTGATTTCATGTCTGAAGTCGGTTTTGTTCTGTAAGCTCTAGGTTTTTTTGCAATTCATGTTTTTCACTTTTCACCAGAGCCAGAGCTGTGTGGGGGTGGGGGGGGGTTGACAAAAACATTTCCACACCGGGTACCATCTGGGCTTGCTACGCCTCTGGAGAAATGAGTGAAAAGTTCCGAAGAGTGGGCTGCAGTATAGATAATGCCCATTCCCATGCTGGCACCAAGTGACATATTATACCGTAAATGTGGCACCATTAGCAAGGCTAAGACCCTGATAGTCTAGCAGGTCTGTATAGGTCGGGAAAGGTGATATCTTAGGTATACTGTTCTTGGTCGTTCAGGACATTATATCTGGAGCAGCATTCCTATCTTCACTTTCTGGAAACCACTGAATACAGTTCTGATTCTACAAGCTTTCCCAGCTGGATGAACAGTTCTCTGCTATGGTGTCCCCTTTCACTGTTTTTCAGCTGAAATATCTCTGTGCAGGGTTGCCTTTGAAAATGACTTAGAAACTTCAACTAGTCCAAAATCCGTCTGCATTGGTTGCAAGCTCATGGGGGTGTGTGTGCTAATGTAAGTTGCTAATGCTAGTGTTTAAAGCCTTAAGCGGCTTAGGTCAGGCTTCCTCAACCTTGGCCCTTCAGATGTTTTGAGACTACATTTCCCATCATCCCTAACCACTGGTCCTGCTACCTAGGGATCATGGGAGTTGTAGACCAAAAACATCTGGGGGGCCGAGGCTGAGGAAGCCTGGCTTAGGTCCAAAATATCTGAGACTGCCTCCTTCCCTACTGACCCTCTTCAGTGTTAAGATCAGCATAGGGGATCCTCTTGATAGTTCCACCACCCTCTGAAGTTCTGGGTGTGGCTGCTTGAGAGACGGCATTCTTTGTGGCAACCCCTATGTTGTGGAATTCCCTCCCCAAAGTTTTTCATCTAATATCTTCACTTTACAGTTTTTCGCAAATGCTGAAGAAACACTTCTAATTACCCTGACCTGTGACACCTAATATGTGTTTTTCAGGATCCACCTTGTTCTTGGACTGTAATTTTAACTGTTTTTAGTACTGAATTTTAAGGTGTTGCAACTATTCCTCGGACCTGCTGGCAAAGGGCCGGATAAAACCAGTAACAACAACAATTCCATTGCTCTAATTTTCTGTGCTATTTAAATTGCTTTTAAGCTGCTTTTATTGAAGTTTGATTCTGCTCTACTTAGGGCCTCTGTGCCAGTCTCAAGGGCAGCTCCTTACAGAGGACATTATAGCAATCTATATGTGGGGTTACCAACACATGGACCACTGTGGCTAATTTCAGTACAATACTGTGGGATTAAGGGACGCGGGTGGCGCTGTGGGTTAAACCACAGAGCCTAGGGCTTGCTGATCAGAAGGTGGGCGGTTTGAATCCCCGCGACGGGGTGAGCTCCCGTTGCTCGGCCCCTGCTCCTGCCAACCTAGCAGTTCGAAAGCACGTCAAAGTGCAAGTAGATAAATAGGTACCGCTACAGCAGGAAGGTAAACATCGTTTCTGTGCGCTGCTCTGGTTCGCCAGAAGCGGCTTAGTCATGCTGGCCACATGACCCAGAAGCTGTACGCTGGCTGCCTCGACCAATAAAGCGAGATGAGCACCACAACCCCAGAGTCGTCCGCGGCTGGACCTAATGGTCAGGGGTCCCTTTACCCTTTACCTTACTGTGGGATTACAAATGGGAAAGAACTCTCTTTCACAGACTGTGAATCTTTACAAAGTTCTCCTTTCATTTCCTCTGATGCTTGCTTTACTAATCACACCAGATGGATAAAGACCAAAGGAGAATATCAGCCTGGGAATTAATGAAATAATAATAATGAAAAAGAAACAGAAATCAAAAGTCCTGGATAGGTTTCAATTCTCAGCAAGGGACAAATGTCTAAGTGGGTTCTGGCAGCTCCGTCAGGGTGAAGAGACAGGGTGTCAACACTTGAGGTCTGGCAAAGGGAAATGTTATTCACGGGGAAAGGATAGGCACTCACCTAGCAAAATAGCAACACTCGGGGCTCCTAGAATGAGATTCAAGAGACTGGGACTGGAGCTGCTCCAGGAAGCAGGAACATTTCATGAGAAGAGATTATGTGTGGAGTACAGAGAACGAGATAAGTGGGCTGGGGAGACAGGAAGAGCCAAAATCCGTGTACCTTGAACAAATTCGTAAAGGGCTGTTAACATTGATTCATGGTGTCTAAAGCTCACACTGTAACATCTCCTAAATCAGGGGAGATAAATTTGGCCTTTTTCTGACAGCCTTGACTCACTCTACCCTTCCACAACTTTCATGCCCATGCAAAGCACAATGACTACTGCAAGCGGAGCATCCTGTGCAGCTGCAAGGCAAGAGTTATCAAGGCAATCTGTTTTTTTGGAGAGCTTAAACGCCCATTGCCACAACTTCTAAGGGCCCCAGCATTGAAACTGGTCATGGAGTTCTTCCTTGAGCCTAGGAAAGAACAATCCCTCCATTTTTACCAGTCCTGCTACAAAGCTTTTTATTAAAACAATGCAGTTACATTTTCCTGACTTAGGCATCAATAAATCATGTGTGTTTGTGTGCTCACATTTGTATCCATATCTGTATTCCTTCAGTGTCAAAGAAACCTAGGTCCTCTTCTTCCAAAAGCCATTATTTTCATACCGCAAAGGGTGTGCTGCTCTTGCCTGGCTGACTGTTAAGAATCAGCATCTACAGCGATAAGACAAACTATTAAAATCCCAAGCTCTAGCCTCGACACTAATGACAATGTTAAAACACCGCCATTCTATTTCTAACCATGATTTTATGGCAGGAAAGCATGTCCTATTTCCTTGAAATTTGCACTGGCATAGATGAAAAAATGCTCGAACAAATGGCTGCATTTGCCATGACTTGGTGGTTTTCTCCTTTCGAAAACCATGGAAAATGTTGTTAGCAACAATAACATTGTTTAAAAATATATAAAAAGAACACCAAGTGACAGCTTTCCAGATGAAAAGGAAATATTAAAAATCCTCTTCAATATTTAAAGCTTACTTAACTAGTAGCACTTCACTTGATGCTGACTGGTGTCATTTTCTTTCATTCTTTTGATCCATTGCAAAGTAGTTACATGATTGCAAATATTTTATCATGTCACCTTCTTGTGTATATAAGAGATGAAAGGATGTTATCTCAAGCTGAGTGATAAGCCATGTGCTGAAAAGGTCTGATAGAATCTTTACAATCAACTGATAAGTGTAAGCTGCATTAGGCATGTTTGTTTTATTTTATTTTGTTAAAAATGGTTACAGATATTAGAGCATATAGATATAGTATAATGTGACATTTAAAGCTAGTAATGAACATCAAGCTCTTTCTTTATGGACTTCTCCACACATAATATAGGGGTTATTCCAAACCCTTTGAATTTCATTCTGGTGAAGTGGCAGATCACCAACAATGTATCACCCTATTCGACAGCGAAACAGAACATTAAGTGCACTTAATTAAGCCAATTGGTTTCAATGGGCGTAAGTGTGGCTCATTTCTGTGCTGAATTGTGGCCTTTGATTTTAAATGTGATGAGGCCCAGTGACAAAAGATGCTGGTGCTTTCTCAGTGTTGCTTGGAAAGGGAGCTCCCTTGATCCAGACAACTTGCAGGCAATGAACAAGGGATGCTATGAAGCCATATTCAGACCATAGATTTAAAGCACAATGTTGCCACTCTAAACAGCCATGCCTTTTTCCAAATAATTTCAAAAGCTGTCATATGTAAAAGGTGCTAAGAGTTGTTAGGACAGGCATAGGCAAACTTGGCCCTTCAGATGTTTTGGGACTACAATTCTCACCATCCCTGGCAACTGGTCCTGTTAGCTAGGGATGATGGGAGTTGTAGTCCCAAAACATCTGGAGGGCCGAGTTTGCCTATGCCTGTGTTAGGATATCCCTATCCCCAGAGCTACCATTCTCAGAGTTACCTGCTGGGATGCCAACTTAAATAAAATATTGTGGGTGCCCAGGTAAGCCCTGCCCCACATAAATGATCACATGACACGGTGCACACACACCATTTGAATGGCAATGCCCATCAACTTTTTTGGGGGGCAGCCCCCTCAAATATTTTAGTGTGGGGGCTGAAGCCCCTGCAGCCCCTAGGATTGATTGTTAAACCTCCCCTGCAACTCTAGCTCAGGGAAAGGGAGAGGGATCTTGTAATAACTCTCACTACCCTGACTCTGGTTATCTCCTGCTTGGACTACTGCAATGCACTCTATTTGGTGCTACCTCTGAAGGGGTCTTTGAAGGTAACTACCGGTAATTCAGAATGCGGCTGCCAGACTGGTGACTAGGAGCGGCTGCTGGGAGCATATAACACCGGTCCGAAAAGATCTATAGTTTGTTGGCTCCCAGTACATTTCCAAGCACAGTTCCAAGCTGACCTTTAAAGCCTTAAATGGCCTCGGCCCTGAATACAAGAAGGAGTGTCTCTCCCCCATTGTTCAGTCCGGACACCGAGGTCCAGCTCCAATGGCATTTTGACAGTGAATTTACAGAGAACTAGGCAGAGGTTCTTCTTGGTATTCACACCTGCCCTGTGAAATGACGTCCCATCAGATGTCAAGGAAATAAATAAGTATTAGACTTCTAGAAGACATCTGGAGGCAGCCTTGTATAGAGAAGATTTTAATGTTTGATGTGTCATTGTGATTGATGTATTAATTGTTGGAAGCCTTGGCTTTGGCCAAGTATACCTGAAGGAGCATCTCCACCCCGATCGCTCAACCTGGATACTGAGGTCCTCCTCCGGGGGGTCTTCTGCTGTTTCCTTCACTGTGAGAAGCAAAGTGAACCAGGCAGAGGGCCTTCTCGGTAGTGGCACCTTCCCTGTGGAACACCCTCCCTTCAGATGTCAATGATAAAGAACTATGCAACTTTTCAAAGACATCTGTACTGGGAAGTTTTTAATGTTTGATGTGTTAGTATGTTTTTTATATATGCTGTAATCTGCCCAGAGTGGCTGGGGAAACCCAGCCAGATGAGCAGGGTATAAATAACAAATTATTTTTGTTATAACCTATAGCTCCCAAAATTCTTTGGGGGGAAGCCATGGCTGTTTAAAGTGGAGCCATAATGCTTTCGATATCTGCTGTGAATGTGGCCCATGTGAGGCAGAGTCACAAAAGTGAAAGATGCTTTTTGCATACATAGAAAGAGATTGCTGGGCAGAAATTTTGTGCCTGCATTCAGCACAATCCTATGAGAGGTTCCGCAAAACCGCTGGATGATACGGATCATTCCCTGACTGCGCATGGCAAGTGGTCTCTTGAGGTATCTGTCATTTTCTTTTATGGCTTTCTCATAATATAAGGAGCTAGGCTCCTTTCCCATACTTGGTATTTAGTATAGCCTTTTTTTCTTCCACATCCAGAGTTAATTCTCCAAGTCTGGTGTGTCAGCCAGTATAAACAACAGTTGATGAATGAGATTCAAGGTGTTTAGTCACCTGAAGCAGCTGTTTGAAGTAACTCAACACACAGCCTGAGGCTGATGTTTTCACAGCTGTGGGAACTCTTCAAAAGCTTTCCCTCTTGGCCTGACTCTTTTCTGTGGCTGTAGACGTGTAGTGCAAAACCTGGACAATTTCAGAAAAAGGCAGAATGAAACTAGAGACAGTAATTTTTGATGAGGTTGAGCCAAAAAAATGGTCTAAAATAAATAAATGAAGTACACTTGAAAGTGCATTACCTAGGTGGGCTATATATCTGAGAATAGCTTGCTCTCCGTGCAACTCATACACTCCCTTTAGAAGAGACAAGGAGGTGAAACATGACCTTCAGTTTACACAACAGTATTTTCATGTTCTACTTTTGTGAAGCTACATAGAACTTGAATAGTTTATGGCCTGGCAAATACAGATGCCTGGATTAAGCTCCCTAGCTTCATCATTGTTAAAATCTTTGCATGCTAATGAGCTGCCCAGTTGACCTTAGGTAAGGAAGTCTTTAAAAATGCAGATGCCGACAATGGTCTTCTAAACTTAAGTCTTCCGTGACATGTCTCAGTGTGTCCATCACAGTAGCCAAGCTGGTGACAAGCCTTGTTTTGTTTTCAAACCAACAGCAAGTCTCTCTGGAAATTAGCATTTTGTGAATATGGAACCTGATCACACAGCCGTGACCAAATGTAATTCAGAATTACATGGTACGCTGAAAAGTGAAATTTTATGTGGAGGCGGAAGTAGAGAGGATTGATATCACTAAGTTACGTTTTCTTCACACGAGAAAACTTAGCGGATGGTCCATTTTGTTGCCTGCATGTGCAGAAAGGGGCTTGTTGGAGAAGTGTGGTTGGCAACAAGGAGATCCCAGATACAGAGCAGTGTGTGTGGAACACAAAGCAGAATGTGTGTTGACGCAGAGTGGATCATCCTCTGGGTTCTGCAGCAGGACCTCAGACGTCACATATTTCAGCAGCTTGAGACAGAGTTGTCAAATTACAGTGGATAATGGTGTTTGAAGAAGACATGGGGCGGCATTTACAGTTTGCTGAGACATTGCACATATCTTTGTAAACCAAGAAAACCTTTAATAATAATAATAATAATAATAATAATAATAATTAATAATAATAATAATAATAATAATAATAATAATAAACACCACTGTGCTGTGGGGAAAACAAAACAAAACAACAAGTTGCCTCCATTGGTTTCCAGCAACTCCACCCTCCAATTGCATAAACACCAAGCACCACCATCCAGGACTTTTCTGATTTTTATTTTTTAGAGAAAGGGGGTTCTGCAGTGGGGAGGAGTTGGAAAGCCTTGTTGCATGAGTATTTATGCCAAATCCGGATACATCATCATTTTCATATTAATATTTCTACTACTGTTGTTATTACATTAGATAGTTAAACATTATTAACTCAAGCAATGCTTTTTAAAGATGGAACCTGCTCCAAGGCTTGCAATTATTTAGGGGGAAAAACATTAAATACTAATCTAAACATTAAATGCTAATTTTGCAGTGGTTGTTAGTGGAATCACTATGCCATTAAAGGCGTGATGATGATTCCTGCGATAGCTCTGACCCTACTTCCAACTTTTGTTGAATACATGGGTTATAACCTGCTGGACAATTTGCAAATTGATGTTCAGCCAGAAGAGGGGAGACCCGCCATATTGACATACACCATCAGATTACAATTGTCATAGGAATAGGTATGCATGCTCATAAAGATGAGATATAGTAGCAAACATGTTGCGTTTTTATTTTCCCTATATGTTCTAAATGACATTAATGGATTTTTTAAATAGTTTTGATCTACACCATCCATTACCCAATGGAAAGAACAACAACATCACATCTTCCTTAGAGCAATTTGCAAAGCCCTCATTTTCTCCAAATAAACAAGATTTGTGGATTATGTTTAATTCTTTTCAGCAGAGGTACGGTATGTAACTTTTCAGAACTTAGAGTGCTGGCGGCCTAGATTTCTTCTCCCTTTTCAGTGATATACTTTACTTCAACTGCATTTTACAAAGCTTCTCAATGCTAATTCCACATCCCCACCCTTTAACAGGATTAAAAATTAAAACAAAAACATTCAAGACTTTAAAAAGTTGCTTGTGATTGTCTTACTGCTTGGTGGTACAGATCACTGATTTTTCATGCAAAGGACCCCGAGCTCAGAAAGATTTTCTAAAATCCTGGAAAATTACTGCCAGTAAATGGGCTGATTCCATATATGACATCATCTTGTGTGCCTATGGGTCAGAGGCACAGTGGGCGAGGAAAGAGAAATGAGTGCCCTATTGAATATATTACAGCTACAGTTATCTGAGTTGTGTGACTTCGGTTTCCTGCCGCTTGGTCTTATGTGTGTTTACAAAGAACTAGAGATAGATGAACCCAGTGCTTTTTTTCTATTAAAAAATATGTTTAGGGGTACTCTCATTTTGACTCAATAAAATCACCATTCTATAGTTCAAATTTGGAAAAATAAATACAGTAAATAAAGGTACAAAGATTCACAAAATGTTTAGGGGTATGCATACCCCTGCATCCCACCAGAAAAAAATGCACTGCTGCTAGTTTCCTTCAGTTTATTAACTTTGCATTCTTAAAATCAGTTTGTCCCACTTCTGCAAATTTTATTTTTGAAAGTCTGTGCAAGAATTCGTACTTTTTGTGTGTATTTATCCCAATAGACGCATTATTGTTGCAATTTTCTCTAGTACATGTATTTTTGCAAGCCATTTCCCTGTAATGGAATGCAGTTTGGAATATTAATTTCACTAATCTATGCTTTAGATACCCATTGAAATCCTTTCTGATTATTCAAACCTAATCCAGCTGAATAGTTATTTTTTCATTTGCAGCTGACACAATTGAAAGGGTTGTTTTTTTTAAAAAAATGCTTTGCATTTTTGTTTATGATTAATTGTATCTTCTGTATTTCTGTCTACTCTTGTTCACCACCTATCTATTCTATATTAAGTACGTCATTCATTATTAAAATAAGTAGATAGATAAAATAGCCTATACACTTCTCCATGTTTATGCATGTTAGTTCACATTCTTTGGTTGGAGCACTGCATTATTAAATCCGCAGAAGGGCAAATTTCAAAAGATTTATGTGTTTCAATTCACAATTTGGGAAGTTCACCCTAAATTGAGAACTAAATAAACTCCTTCCCCATCTTTGCACAGAACTGGATCATGCCGAGCTGAAACATGTTTACTGCCTAGGAAGCATGCAAAGGGAAAGTGTTTACTCAGAAGTAAGTTCCACCAAGTTCAATGGACTTTAATGTATGTCCAGGCAAATAGACAGAAGACTGCAAGCAAAACACATGTAAGACCAGCTTGGCAAAAACTTTAATATCCAGGTAACAAGAGTCCTCAAAATTTCATTTTTTAAATATATTTTTTGCAGAGCCCCCAAATGACCCTTTCTTTTATGTAGTGTTAGTTTCAGAAGATGGTGAGATAGTCACTGACTTGGCTCAACGTTAGAAGAAAATTTGAGCTATTGAAGTATTCAATTTTAGGGGAAGTTCTGAACACTTATGCAAACATTACTTGGCATGCAGACAAATATTTTATTGGTTTCTTTTTCTCACCTTAAATGACAGAATTTTATTACTCAAGTTAATTAAGGCATGTTCTATAGACCACCTATGCAATGTGACTACTTTTCAGTTATCTTAATGAAAAAGGTAATGTTGCTAACATTTCAAAAAGGCTTAATTTAGATAAGTTGGAAGGGAACATTGCAGAAGGGGAAGATTCATAAACAGATGGATGGGGAGGCAAATGCAGACTGACCAGATGATGTCCTTGATGATGTGCAGTACCAGATACATTGCTTTTCTTGTGATCACATTATCTGTGATGGGAAGAAGAATTAACCAATATTATAGAATCAAAGAATTATAGAAGGAACCCAAAGGATCATCTAGTCCAAATCACAAACTCTCCACAATTCTGCCACATATCAAGTGAATGGCACTTGCTCTATATTTGTATCATTGGGTGCTACGTGGTTCTGTTTTTGTCTTGTTAGGATTTTTTTATTTTATTTTTTGCATGTGGTGTTCAAGATCAATGTGAAATCCCTGAGAGGGGTCATCCAGAGATGGGGAGCAAGTTGTCACTGCCAGTGTGCTGAGAACACCACTTGTCATTTTCATCTTATGCAAATGAGTCAATGGATATGCTAAACAGGTTTCCAGGGTTAATAGTGTCCTTGATTGGGAGGGGGGGTAATAAAAGAGTAGGAATGGGCAGAGCAATTAATTCTGCCCCATTTTAGTGTCACACAATCGTAGGTTTATTCAGTCCCATTCTGTCTCCTGGTGTGCCTTTCCACTCTGTTGTCAGCATTTTGGCACACTTTCTATAAAATATATACTTTTCAATGCATTCAACTACACTCTTACGTTGGTTGTCAAACACCTTGGTACTTGTACGTTTCGGCTCCCGAACAATAAAAACCCAGAAGTGAATTTTGAACTTTTTTTTTAATCCGAACATCCAATGTGGCTTCTGCTATCGTTTCCGGCACGCCTGTGCAATCGGAAGCCGCGCTTTGGTTTCCGAATATCTTGGGAGTCAAACGGACTTCCAGAATGCATTCTCTTCAAAAAACCAAGGTACAACTGTAAAATATGCATCCTGTTTACATCTTTTTGTTACTTTTTCATTTTATAAATTGCTCAGGACTGCAGTACCTCAAGGACTGCCTCTCCCCAGATGAACTGACCCAAGCCCTGCAATGATCACCTGAGGTCCTTCTTCATGTGCCCCTCCACAAGTGGTCCAGAGGATGGCAATATGAGAAAGGGCCTTTTCTGTGGTAACTCCCTACTTGTGGAATGCTCTCCCCAAGGAGGCTCACCTGATACCTTTGTTACGTATCTTTAGGTGCTGGGCAAAACCATTCATTTTCTCCCAGGCCTTTGGCTAATTTAAACAAATCATTCTATGGAATTTTAAACTGTGGTGGGGTGTCGTTTTTGTTTGTTGCTATGCTTTGTAGTTTTGTGGAAAGAGACGGGGGAAGGAAAGGAAAGAATGGTGAAGAAAGAAAGAGAAGGACTGTGAACAGCAATAACAAAAGGAGAAGATAGATAGATGACAATCTATAATATATATAGCTGCAAACAGATAGTTGTGCTATCTATGTACATCCCTCATTTCTTTCCAGTGGCAAAATGGGTTCTAAATGGTCATATCCAAAGGCCCTGTGAATGCACAGAAATGCTACTGATTTCAATGGTCTGTGGAACAAGCCTTATGCTTTCAGTAATTAATTTCCATTCCAATTTAAATATCTTATTCCTTTCATTTCTCCCTTCCCTTTCATGTTTTAAAAGTGTTATGCAGCTAACATCTATTTAAAGCAACCTCCTCTCCCTGGTGATTGATGTTAGATACAACAATTGCCATGCCAGTGCTGGGGCTAATTCTTTGCAGATGTTGTCAAATTACAGGTTAAATGGGGGGAAACGTTTCTCTCTTCCGGCCACCCACTCTAGTTCCCCCGAAATAGGTGCAGAGTACTGTATATCCTGTGCTGTAGGTGCAATAATTCTCTAGACAGTCACTCATCTGGTTTAAATGACTACCATTTGCCATTTCAAAGGATGACAGAATGCTATGATGAGATTATTTTGCAGGTATCAAAAATGCCGTAACTCTGGATTGTGTTTTAGCTGAGCGGGTGTGTGTGAATTGAATCTGGCAAGTCTGCATTGATTTGAGGGGGTTTTTTTGTCTTTAAAATAAATAACATTTGGCTCTGCTGGGGAGAAAAGAAAGAAGAGGATGGAGGCTATTTTACGTCCTCCTTTGTAAATCTTCACATTCTTTAATGATCAAAGGCTTCGTGTCTTAAGTGGCATAATCATAACTGATTATGAGTAGGGCATGTGTGTGTTCCTTAGTGCAAAGCATGCTCAGCACCAGTAATCTTGACAGCCATAATGTCTTCGGAATCTCAGGCTGCAACCTAAACATGTGTCAATGGAGGGAGCCCCACTGACCACTGTACTTCCAAGTTCAAAATATTGTTACGATGACTCAGAAACAGAAGCAAAAAGAAATGGCATGCAATGATCCACTGTATGAAGCCTGTGACTCCAAGATGGATCCTAAAGTTTGTGTTGTTTCTGGCCCAGTGTATCTGAAGGAGCATCTCCACCCCCATTGTTCAGCCCGGACACTAAGGTCCAGCAGGCTTCACTCTGACCCTCCTTCTGGGAGTAAATTGCAGCCAACCTCCACCTCCTCATGCAAAGCTCATGATATTTAAGAACGGAATCCAAATGGTGGGAGGCCTCATTAGGGGAAGTGCGCCTAAGTTTAAGAATGGTTTCAGTTTAAGAATGGGCTTCTGGAACAGATTAAGTTCGTAAACCGAGGTACCACTGTATATGTGTGTGAGAGAATGAGAGTTTGGAGTGAAGTGCATAGCTGTGGTTACAGCAGCAGAGGATGCAAAGATTTAAGTCTCGCCCAAAACGAAGCTCCATAAACGTTGTATGCAAAGAAATTTTAAATGGTTCACTTATGAGGCAGCTCAGCCAAACAGACAGTTGCTATAAAAGGAAAAATAGTTTCCTGCCAGTTTCCTTTAATCCCCACTCTGTTATGTTGTCCTAAACAGAGCCAATGATTTGAAAACCAAATTCTTTGCTTGCTCCACAAAGGTTGGGGGGAAAGGATTGTGAAATCACAATGGATGTGTGATCTGCTATGACTTGGTCACATGAGGCAAAGATTTGATCTCCGCCAAAGGAAGTTTATTTAAATGGCTCCTCCTTTCTCTGTGCACAAAATGTGTTCTCATTTACTGTGTGGTGCCTACTCAGAAGTAAGACATTGTTTTTACTCCAGGGTAAGCTGAGGCTCCAATACTTTGGCCACCTCATGAGAAGAGAAGACTCCCTGGGAAAGACCCTGATGTTGGGAAAGATTGAGGGCACTAGGAGAAGGGGACGACAGAGGACGAGATGGTTGGACAGTGTTCTCGAAGCTACCAACATGAGTTTGACCAAACTGCAGGAGGCAGTGGAAGACAGGAGTGCCTGGCGTGCTCTGGTCCATGGGGTCACGAAGAGTCGGACACGACTAAACGACTAAACAACAACAACAACAACAACAACAACAACAACAACAACAACAACAACAAAGTAAAATAGAGAATTGGCCACTGGCTGGTTTAATTTTTGATAAATGGGAACATACTCCTCCCCACCTCTCTTACCTGTGTTGTGCAGCAGTGCCCACAAAAGCTGGCAGTGGCGCTGTCTTCTGGCGAGAGCTTCTGAAACATTGCTGAAGTCTCATGATATCTCATACGTTCCCTGAGATCTCGCAAGATCTCACCAGAAACCAGTGCCACTGCCAGCTTCTCCATGGGCAGCAAAGGTGGTGGGCAGGGCAGCAGAGCTGTGGCAGACACCATTTCTTGGGCTTCTGCCGCTCCACACCGCTACCTCAACCTGCCTCATCAGTCAGCCAGGCCTGTCTGCCAGTGGATGGCAGCTAGCTTTTTATAGACCCCCCCCCAAAAGGTGCTACCCAACTCCTTCACACCTTTTAGTTTCCAGTGTTCAGGTTGTGACTGCACTATTTCCCCCACTCCACCCCAACTAGGGATGAGTGAATGTTTCAGTTTGGCCTTCTCCCACTCCTCTCATTTTCCCAATCCTAAATTCAGTTCTCAACATTTCCACATGAGTGCATTTCTTCTTTCCTTTCCTTTCCTTAAAAAAAAAAAGACCTCATCAAATTAATCAGAATTTTAGCGGAAATTTCCCAATACTGTATACACATTTTTGCAAAGCAATTTCCCCCGGTATAATGTCTTATGGAATGCTATTTTCACTCACATGTGCGTTCAGAGGCACACTTTACATTTTTTATTTGGCTGGAGAACTGCATTTCCAGGAATAGAATGGTGGAATCTTGAACAGTAGCATTCCATTCTCTTCCTGCTCTCCCTTCATACAATTCTTTACCTTTCTGCTGTAAGAGCAGTAAGTTAAAAGCTACAGGTACGGTATATCTGTGTGCCATTGAGCTTGATGGCAAAGGTCTTGCTGAATTTCCTAGATGCAGATTGCACATTGTGCGTTTTAAATAAAAGCCTTACGAGATGTTATTGCTGGGAAATCACTAGACCAAAGCACAGAACCTTTGTTTTGATGCAGTCATTTGCCTATTCAAATGTGTGTCGGGACTTATACTGCCATCTACAAATAGATTTCAATAGTTAAGAGAGATTTTATAGCCCTTTTGACGTTCAATATATTAGGCAGGTTTAAAAGGTTCTGGAAAATGGATGATCTGCCTAAGCAGAATAACTTTCCACTTGTAAAAATGCTTCTCAAAGTACAGAGGACACAGATTTAATACTTAGCCTTGCTTGTTTAATTACATGTTAAAACATAGACATGTGTTTTTTTTCTTTCCATATTTTAATCCTTCCAGAACAATGCCATCCCCACAGAGCCGGAAAGCTAAAGCAAAGGAGAGGAGGGAATGATAGACGTATGTTATTAGGGAAGATAAATTTAAATAATTTAAATTTAAATCATCATTTAGGCAAAGCTGTTTTATTTCTCCAAAGAAACACAGACATCTCTGCTGCTGCTTCTTTCTTTTGATTCTTTTTCTTGTAAAAAAGAAAGAAAGACAGAATTTGAACTTATTTCATCCCATAACGAATGGTAAGATTGCACCCTCCTCCTTAAACACACACACACACACAAATGCAATATGAGATATCTTGTTTTAAGCAATGATTATTTCATCGCAGAAATCCTTCCTATTGCCAGGTAGCAGTAAATTAAAACTTCAAAAGAAGAAAAGAAAATCCTCAAACGCATCCATCCACTGCTGCTTAGCAGACAAAAGAAGTTGAGCAAATACTTGAAAATGAGCTCTACCTTTGATTAATCCAAATAATAGAACGTTTCCTAAGTAACTTTGCTCCTGGGAAGATTCCAAGCAAGTAATTCACAAAATATGGCTTTCTTCATTGGAAAGGTTATAAAATTTTGTTTGTTGGAGGTAAGGAAGGAAATGTAATTAAAGGCTGAATTCAGTCTCACATTTCATTCTTTAACTAAAAGAATATGTGTGATTTGGATAGGAGTCACCTAGGCATTTCCTCCCTCCCCCTCCCCCTTCTTTTAAGGCAGTGCACATTGTCAGCAGATCAAATGATGCGATAGCAAGCCTACATCTGGCAGAGCTGGCTGTGCCAGGTAAACTTAAATAGAAACTCTGTGGCCATTAACTTATGTTGCAACGTTGACTTCCCTGCTAATGGGGATCCAAAGTTCCTCTTTGTAGTGTTGCTATAAAAATACAAGTAGGGAAGAGGTGAAATGAAACTCCAAATGTTTGGGGGTTTTCATTTGTTTTTAAAAGTCTCTGTTGCATTTTGAAATCCTTACAAAGGAGGATGTAGAAATAACTATTTACAAAGAGAGAACCCCCCCCCCACTCCTCACCAAAATGCATATGATGCACATAAAGGGAAGCAAATGATTCAAGGAGTGTTGTTGTTGTTGTTGTTGTTGTTGTTGTTGTTGTTGTTGTTGTTGTTGTTGTTATTAAAGGCACCGAGAGATAGAAATATTTTTCAGTCCCCCGTGTAAAGGACAAGATTCCAGGACTCTGAATCTGAGAGATCTATTTGACTCCTTGGTAATTTTGTACATCCCCCTTTGCAAATGCAACAACACTTCCCATGGCCTCCATAGTAGCTTTTCAGAAGCTGCAGGTAGAAGGTAAAGGTAAAGGGACCCCTGACCGTTAGGTCCAGTCGTGGACGACTCTGGGGTTGTGGCGCTCATCTTGCTTTATTGGCCGAGGGAGCCGGCATACAGCTTCCAGGTCATGTTGCCAGCATGACTAAGCCTCTTCTGGTGAACCAGAGCAGCGCATGGAAATGGCGATTACCTCCCCGCTGTAGCGGTACCTATTTATCTACTTGCACTTTGACATGCTTTTGAACTGCTAGGTTGGCAGGAGCAGGGACCAAGCAATGGGAGCTCACCCCATCACGGGGATTCGAACCACCATCCTTCTGATCAGCAAGCCCTAGGCTCTGTGGTTTAACCCACAGTGCCACCCGCGTCCCTTACAGGTAGAAGGAGAAAGTTGGCAAAAATTGTCACCATCCAGCTTTATCCGTTAGGATGGAACTCCACTAAAACTCCAGATTCAAGCTGTTATGTGGGTGCATATAATAGGCCTAGTTAGGCACATTTAAGCACCATTGGTTGGTTGGTTGTTTTTTAAAAAACAACCCTGCATGAATCATCAAACAAACTCAACCATGGCTGGTGAATTGAATGCAATTTTTGGTCCCTTGGAGAAGTCATTTTTTTTGGCAAATCAATATAAGGCAACTAAAATAGAATCAGTATCTAAATGGTGGTCTCAATGTCATGTCAAATTTATTATACCTGCATTGCAGGGGATGGAACTAGTTAACCCTTGGTGTCCCTTCCAGCTCTACAATTCTATGATTCTACCAACACAAAATTATTGCAATTAGATCTAAAAAACATGTACTCCAGATTTCCAGCTAGTATTTTTCAAATTAGTGTTTAAATACTTGAACTTTTTTTGTTAAAAAATAAATATACAGTGGTACCTCGGTTTATGAACACAATTGGTTCCGGAAGTCTGTTCATAAACTGAAGCGTTCATAAACTGAAGCGAACTTTCCCATTGAAAGTAATGGAAAGTGGATTAATCCATTCCAGACAGGTCCGCGGAGTACTCAACCTGAAGCGTACTTAACCCGAAGCATGGGTGTAATTGGTTCCGGAAGTCTGTTCATAAACTGAAGCGTTCATAAACTGAAGCGAATTTTCCCATTGAAAGTAATGGAAAGTGAATTAATCCGTTCCAGATGGGTCTGCGGCATTCGTAAACCGAAAATTCGTAAACCAAGGTGTTCATAAACCGAGGTTCCACTGTATACCCTAATTTGTATGCCCCCCCCCAAAAAAACCCCTAACTTTAGTTCTCTCTAAATGCAGGAATTCCCTTTGGAGCCTACTGTCACATGGAAGCCCTGGTCAACTGTTGAGATTATACATCAAATTGTAATTGGCTGTCACTGATCATCACTGAGCAGCAGGAAAGAGACCACACACTTTCTCCAGCAGGTACGAGGGACAGGGGGAATCTGCTGACCGAGCAATGCCCTCTATGAACCATGGATGTTATCAGCCCTGACTGCTTGGGATGTTGCTGGCCAGGCATCAGCTACCTGCCTACACCGTGCCAAGCAAACAATTCACCCATTTCCATTGCCACTGCATGATTCCCAATGATATGGACACTGATTGCTGCTTTCCATTCCTCCTTTCCAGCTGCTCCTGGCTTCCTGAGGACAGCCTGCTCCAAAGTGTAATTTGTTACTCTGGAAATAGCTCAGGCCAAATTACAGGAGATTTTCATAGAGCCCCAGAGAACAAAAAAAAAAAAAAAAAAAAAAACATTCAACTGCACTATTTAGAGATTTAAATAGCTGTAAACAGTGATGTCACTGAAATGTTTTCATGGTCTATCTTGTTTTTAATTGCTTTTTTCCAATCATCATTTTTTTCCTTCTATGTAGATGTCTTTAAAATGCTTTAGCTACTTTTTTGGTATCCATTTCAACTTCAGAAAATCTTTCTTCTAAAATGCTATGTGTCTACCCTTTGTGTGTGTGTGTGTGTGTGTGTGTGTGTGTGTGTGTGTGTGTGTAGATATGAAGGACATCATCTCTTTTTGTTGTGCAATACTCCAAAACTTGGATATATAACCTATGTTTTAGTCTTGGGACAGGAACATTCTTATGGTTAGAGAATCTCTTCCACTGAACTTAGGATGCACTCCACTTTCGTACGGCTGATGTTAGGCTAGGTTAACTGCATCCAACTATAACAGCATAGGAAGGTACATGAGGATTAAGCAAAACAAAAGAAAACCCCAAACTTGTTTTGATAGCAAAGACCTGTTATTCGCATGGGTAAGTACTTATAAGATAAAAATGTTGGGGCTTGAGGGAATGAAAATGGGTTTTGGCCTTTGTTCAAGCATTTTCAGATCTCCAAAATAAGGAATCTTGATGGTATTTTAGTGCATGGGTGGTTGACCATAAGTGGGCTCCATAAATGGCACAGATGCTGTGAATTTGTGGCACCCACTGATAAGAGGGATAGTCCCTGGAATTGGCTTGGGAATGATACTGTTATCTCATCCCAAACTTAGTGGATGAAGACCCCAAACTACATCAAGGTGTGTGTGTGTGTGTGTGTGTGTGTGTGTGTGTGTGTGTGTTCAGGGTCCTTGGCTAGTAGTATACTTTCCCCAAAGGTTAGCTACACATCATTTTAGCATAATTGACAAATAGATAATGAAGTAGCATTGTCAATGCTAAAAATTATTGGCAAGTTTCCTGGGAACAGCAGAGCACGGTTTGAAAACCACTGGTTTAAAGGATAGTTGGTGCTCAAGTATTAGGTCAAGGAAGTTCAAGTTTCAAGTCAAAGAATGGCAGTAAAATTGTGACTATAAATAATTCAAATGTCATCTTAGGTTTGCCAAAATGTGACTCATATTTTTTCTCCTATTCTGCCAGCCAGTTTAAGATTGGTTACCTGAATTCTCCAAGATCCACCAAGGAGATTCCTAGCTAGAATCCTCCTTTCTCGTTTCTGCCATTCAAAAACTCAGATTAGCTGCTCTTGGTTCTAAGATGCACAAGAAGAAATCATAAATCAATCCCTTGTCATTTTCCATCGAACAGGCTGAGGTTGAGATGGATTTTTTGCCCCCATTTACAATCTGAACCAAAGGATCCTAAGCCAAGGAAGCAGCTGGCACAATAAAAAAAACACAGGGGGGGAGCAGTTCTAGCTGGCACCTCCTGCTGACAATGACTAGCCAAATCTCCACAGGGAAAAATGCCAGTATAGATTTCTGTGACAAAAAAAAACAACAAAATAGATTTTTGTCAATGTACATAGATTTGACAAGTAGTCAGATAAATCTATCAATAGTGAGTGACATATCTCTCTGCAATATTTCCAGATGAAACGGTGCCTAGAATGACAAAGCTGAGAAATCCCTAATTGGGTCTGTCATGATTAGTGACTGATCTGGACTCTCAGACCTTCTTTTACAACACTTAGGGCTTTTTTTTCCCTGCCCAGTTTCTTTCGCCATTCCCTTTATATACAGAATTGGCTGCCTCTCCTGAGACATCTGCTCGGCATTTTAAAAGAAAGGGATGGGGGATGGGGAAACCTTCCTTGCAGGGTTGTGACATGTGATCAGTTTACCCACTGCAAACATAGGCTAAGACAAAAGCAAGTTATTATAGGAGTTAGAAGTCATCAAGAACACATTAAAGGTTGACTGTAGGTACACATCTTTTTGTCCTGTGGATGATATTGTCCACGTACTAGCTTATTATACAAAATGAGACTGATCTAATCAATCAGTAATGCCCTTGGGATATAAAGTATCTACAGCAGCTTGTGAATTCTACTAGAAGAGTGAAAACATGTGAATGCACACTCATTATACAAATTGTTGTCTATCGAGCCAAAGGATTTTATATTGTCTGTATTTGCATTAGGGTAAAGTAACTGCCTTTTGGTTCCAGAAGGTACAGCTAGTATTGGTTCATTTAAGCTGCTGTATTTGGATCCTCTGTCTTATTGGTTTCCTCCAAAAGGCAGCACTGTGATTGCCTGATGTTGTTCCCTTCAAAATGTATCCCTTTCTAGCTAGTCCCCCGTCCCTCTAAATGTAGCTTTCCTCTCCTCAGAGCTTAGTCTTGTTTGCTTTAATAAAGAAGTGTTACTAGAGAACTGTCTCCAGCATATTATGTCAAGAGAGCTGAAATCACGAACCCCACGTCACAACACAAATAAGCATATTTAATTATCTTTCTGTGGTTTGGTTGTCAAAAGTTAAGTGAAATTGCAATCTGCCAAATATTTGAAACTCTGATTCTTTTTTTCTCCTTTTTTTCTTTTTAAATTCATATAGCATCCTCATACAACCACTTCCAGTTAGCCGGTATACAAATAACCAATATTTGAAGTGAACGATCTGAGATAGCAGCTTCTCCATTCATGGAGAGCACGTGTTGTGGAAGGGTTAACAAGACAACTCCCGTGTTGCTGGGTGGGCTAGTTTGGATGCCCACAGTGGTGATTGGGTTCTTTATGTTGCTGGGGGGAAAGGTATGTTGCAAGTTAATGATTGACAGCCATAGCCGTTAAAACTCCTGCAAGCAGCTTGCAAGTTTCACTTTTGCCGAGTGCAACAGATTGCCCTCCCTCCCTCCCTGTTTAAGGGTCCTTTTGCGATTGACATTGCTATGCCTGTCATGGGGTCACCTGCTTTGGAGCAGGGGCCTGGTAGGAATTTTGCCCATTTGGCTGATTGGCTGGTGCCATTTGGTTTTTGCCTACTGCAATCATCACAACTTGTAAGGTTGCGGTTAGGCATTGGTTAAAATTGGTTGGTGGAGTGGTAAGGAATCGGCTGGGCCTACCCCTCAAAATTGCTGCTGCTGCTAGGGGTATTCGATTAAAGGAATCCAGGGGCTTGACATGCTTTTGTCCGTACCCCCGCAAGGGGCTAGGCCCACGCAAGAGCCCCTGGGAGCATTTAGGGAGAGGTAAAGGGCCTGGCACCCAACTCCATCCTCTCTCAGGGAGTGTTTACCTAAAAAACACTGACTCCCCTAGATGGCTAGCAGATGTCAGTTCTGTCCCAGGGCGGGGGACGGAGTGATGGAACCAATGCCTAAGCAACCACTCACATTGGTTGTATTTAAATAAAGTTGTGGCCAAAATAATGCCAAAAACCTTAAACTTAAATTGCTGTGTGAAGTGTGAATTATTAGGGGGTTTCTAGCTAAATTTAGCATTGGCCTCCATTTTGGGGCTTTTCTCAAGTTTTTGTTTAGTACTGTAAATATAAATTACTTTACTAATTTAAAAGTCCACTTTAAATAATAATAATACTGAATCTCTCAATTAAGAGAAGACAAAGTTTTAAGGAATATTTCATAATGGCTACTTATGGTGTGGATAATTCCACTAACCACTCACACACGACTTCAACACAATTTGTTTTGTCGACGAGCAGAAGAGCTACTATATTTATCACCAGATGAATCCTTTCTTACCTTGTTCAATCTGTGAGAAAGAAAACCTCAAAGCAAAACCATCTGCTTTTGCTTTTGCAAAGGACATCCTGTCTTAGCAACATGGATGGAAAACTTAACAAATTGTGCACGAATTTTCGCAAACGGATACATATTATATCCCCAACCCCACCTCCAATATCTGTTTAATTTTGACAATAATGTCATGGTTAT
Source organism: Zootoca vivipara (assembly GCF_963506605.1). Taxonomy (NCBI): domain Eukaryota; kingdom Metazoa; phylum Chordata; class Lepidosauria; order Squamata; family Lacertidae; genus Zootoca; species Zootoca vivipara. The sequence goes on from NC_083276.1 coordinate 101,001,357, forward strand.
TGAAACAAAAGTTGAAGATAGCTAAAGCTCAGAGATACAACTGTTGATTTTCATCCAGATGCTCCGAAACAAACACTTGGCTTACTTTCTCTCTCCTAAAGAACGGATTGTGTACAATGAGAATAGCAAGTGCATATATGGATAAGCCTATCTCAAAACAGTAGAGAGCATCATGTTACAGGAGTAGCATTTGGACAAGTATGGAAGAAAGGCAAGAGATAGGGAAAAAACGGTATAATAGGGACCTGTTTAGATAGCAGAGTTGTTTCAGAGGTTGTTAATTAGGCCTGTTATTCCAAATCAGGGAACTGTGTCAACCACTATCTTGGTTCATTATCTGGTCACTGTGCTTACTGAACCCTCTGAAGCCTCACCTAGTGATCTGCTAACTATGGCAGTTCAATATATGTGAAGTGAAAGGTGAAAAATGAGCCAAATTTTAGTTTACTAGCATCTTCTTTGCTAAGGAGGCACATCCTTTGCTTGAAAGCACTTTTCCAGTGCAAGCTTTTACATGTCTACTCAGTAATAAGTCCCATTGAGTTTGACAGAAATGGTGGAGAGTTCTTAGCTGGAACATGTGGTGTTTCATTTTCTTCATAACTGATTATTTCTAGCCGGTTGTCATTTATTGAAGGCAATGTATCTCAAGAAGTACCATTAAATGTCAGAAAACACTTCACATTTTTGGATATCTATAGCCCTGTCAGGGGAATGTTATCCTTTACCAGGAAGATGACAGAAATGTGGATAAAATCTAGTCACTTACCAATAGGGATGTAAGGGAATTCCAGCAGAAATGGAAGTGAAGTGGACATTGCCAAAGTTCACTTATTCATCCAATGTACAGAATGGAAATCAATCCAGCGAATGTGATTAAATACAATTGTTGTTGTGTTCAGTAGGTAGGATAGGAATTAATAATGTGAACCAGTTTACACAGGGAGGAGGAACTGGTAAGCACTTTGTGGCACTTATAGAAAGATGAAGGACACCTCTAGGCTTACTGTAGGGCTGAGGAGTGGAGACAAGTGCCTCACTTGATGCTTGTCTGACTCTCTCACTCAGTGCCACATTGCACCCAAGAGGCATAGTGGTAGAAATCTCTGGAGATAGTAAAATGCGGGCTAGGAAGGACTAGGAGTACAGAAGCAAGTTCTGCAAGACCCATACCCAAGGAAACTTGCTGAAAGACTTGAGGCAGGAGGGAAATGTTCCAACATTTCAGATTAATAGGAACCCACACTATGGTCTTCTTGAAAACCCAAACAGTGCCTCATCTCATTATTGCTAGGTTCCAGGTAGAAAGGTATACAGCCGCAGAAAATCAATCTACTTCTTTGATCATATTAAGTTTGGTGCATAGTGAGTGTATAATTAAAAGATGCTATTGTTTTTCTGCTGATGCAAACTCCCGTCCCCCCTGATTCCCTCTCTTAGCCCTTCCACTTAGTAGCATTACTACTAAGGAGAGCAGAAGCGGTGGTTTCTTCATAAGGTCATTAGAAGTTAAACAGCACTGCTTCAGAAATAAATGGCTTACAACCCATCCCTTTCAATGAGCACATTCTTTTGCCTCCAGATGTTATATAAAAAGGGGGGGGAAAGAGAAGAAAGAAGTGGTTTTATCAAAAAATATGAATCTGCAGTTTCAAGTGTGTTCAGTTCTGTAAGGTAATTTCCCCTTCAAAATGAAAAACGGAAAAGAAGTAGGTAATGCTTTAATTTGTTATTAGGAGTAATTACTGTCTGGCCTCGAGGGGTTACTTCTACATTGGGTTTAACAAGAAAACCATTTAACATATATTTATCTTTGTAAATTGTCCTGAATGATCAGCAAATACCTAATCATCTACAAAAAGCTGTTTAAAACATCCTTACCCAGATAACAGGAAATTATAACCTATGAGACCAGAAAGGCTAAAGTAGTGTTTAAGCTGTGATAGTTACATGAAAACTGTCAATAGTTTTCTTTAAAATTCTTTCTTTCTTTCTTTCTTCCCTTCATAGCACCAACTCCAATAGTATCTCATACATATTTACAGATCCCCACCATCCTTAACATAATTAGAATCAACAACATCCATGTAACCACATGCACTGAGGTATCAAGATCTTCACTGATGAACCTCCAGTATTTTGGGGACCACCATAATAGGATAATTTTAAAGCCCTGATCATACAAAAGTGTCTAACATTTCCACTTTAGTGGAAATCAGTACAAATGTTCAGCAGACAGATCATCTGGAAGTGACCTGTATATTTTTATCATTTGTAAGCTGCGATGATTTGTTAAAAAAATTAGGAAAGTGCAGGTACCAAATTTGAAAATAAGGGTGGCATTGTGGGTTAAACCACAGAGCCTAGGGCTGATCAGAAGGTCGGCGGTTCGAATCCCTGCAACGGGGGTGAGCTCCCGTTGCTCTGTCCCAGCTCCTGCCAACCTAGCAGTTCAAAGTCAAAGTGCAAGTAAATAAATTGGTACCGCTACAGCGGGGAGGTAAACGGCGTTTCTGTGTGCTGCTCTGGTTCACCATGCTGGCCACATGACCTGGAAGCTGTACGCCGGCTTCCTCGGCCAATAATGCAAGATGAGCACCGCAACCCCAGAGTCGGTCATGACTGGACCTAATGGTCAGGTGTCCCTTTACCTTTACTCTTTACTGGTATAAATACATTAGCATTACACACTTGTTCTAGGGCAGGCTTCCTCAACCTCGGCCCTCCAGTTGTTTTGAGACTACAATTCCCATCATCCCTGACCACTGGTCCTGCTAGCTAGGGATCATGGGAGTTGTAGGCCCAAAACATCTGGGGGGCTGAGGTTGAGGAAGCCTGTTCTAGGGGCACATCAATGCCAGAAATACACACCCATATTTACATTCACTGTAAGTGGAATCAGGGCCAGCCCTACGGCAAGGCTGGGTGGCGCAGGGCGCCAGGGCGCCGGGCCGCCAGGGGGGCGCTGCACTGCTGCACCCGCCAGACAGCCGTGCTGGGAAATGGGGGGGGGGGGCGCCAGAAGTATCTTCACACCACGGCGCCAGGGCACCAGATATGCTTAAGAATTCGACAAATGTGTTCAGTCAGTGCAAAGATTTCTCCTTACACTCCCCATGCATGCCCCCCCCCCCGCCCACATCTGTTCCGGGGGGTTGGGGAAACCCTTCAAACAGATTTAGGGGCATGTGGAGGGAAGAGAGGGGCAAAGTCTCGTTGTGCAAGCAGGAATGCTTGTGCTGATGTGACATGATGCGTAATCCTCCTTTGGAGCAACCCATTGTTTACAGCATAGCTGCCAAGTTATCCCTTTTTTTCAGGGATTTTCCATTATGCTGAATAGGCTTCCTCGCGAGAAAAGGGAAAACTTGGCAGCTATGGTTTACAGTGCATGCATATGTGAACAGATCTTTTCCTGCTGCCTGAACTTTGGCAGTAGCTCAACTTTAAAATGATCTTGACTCAGAATTAAGAAAGCAATTCTTAGGTGTGGGGGCAGCAGGAAGAACCAATGTGGTTGGAGACAGATAAAAGGGTAACATGGATGGGAGCCTTTGGGATGGAAAGCAATAAAGAGAGAAATTAGCCAAGGAGGGTTTGGCTGAGACTTACAACATGGCAATGTCTGTAAGAAGAAGAAGAGTTTGGACTGGATATTCCACTTTATCATTACCCTAAGGAGTCTCAAAGCGGCTAACAATCTTCTTTCCCTTCCTCCCCCACAACAAACACTCTGTGAGGTGAGTGGGACTAAGAGACTGAGAGACTGAGAGAAGTGTGACTAGCCCAAGGTCACCCAGCAGCTGCTTGTGGAGGAGCGGGGAAGCGAACCCAGTTCACCATATTATGAGTCCACCGCTCTTAACCACTACACCACGCTGGCTGTAAATGCTTGAGTATTTGTTTCTCTTACCTGTTTGGCCTTTAATTCAGCAGAAGCCAGATCTGCTACTCTTGGGAACCAGAAAGAGTCAGAGAGACAAAGGGAAAAGGAACTGTTATCTTCAGCAACTGTTTTACATAAGCGTGAAGGTACAGGATTCGGGCTGTCCTTTTCTTTTTACCCAGGTGTGCTCAGCCAAGTCTGCATCCATTGTCCTTGTGCAGTAATCCTTTTACGGGATTAGTTTGGCAGTGGTTTTCAGTATACCACAGAGCTTGCAGGAGGACAAAGAAATGACATTTTGAGGCCTTCTCCTTCCCCTTGCCAGGGTCTTAATGTTATTCTGCTGTAGCTTTTTTTGGCATACGAATTTATGGTGCTGTCTAAAACTGCCATGCTTGTCTTTGAATATACTTGTGGATGTTTCTGATCTTGCTTTAATTGGGCATGCTTTAGGCTCACATAAAATATTAACATCTTAGCCAATGAAAGTCAGTGCCCAGAGCTCATACTTTCTAAAATTAATATAATCTTGTTTCTTTCCAGTTGAGACTCCAGAAGATCAAAATTCAGAATGGTTCCTTTTCTTTTCAGTCATTGGTAGGCTGCTTTATTTGGGAATGGCTCAGCTTCCTGGTGGTCTTCAGGGCTCACTGCAAGGTCTAGCTCTTTATGCTTTTCCTCAAGAGGAAGAGTTAAAGGTGTGCGGAATTTATTTGAAAGCCCTAGAGATCAAAGGGCTTATAGATCAAGGAAAGTTGTTTCAGTCAATTTATTGGCAATGGGCTAAGTATTATAATACTAAAGGAACCCATTTTTTAAATAAATATCTACATATTTTGTTTTGTTTTGCTTGCTTGCTTATTTGAAACATTTTAACCCACCTTTTATCATCAGAATCCCAGGTTGGAATACAATTAGAGATGGGAGAGAAAGCCGATTCAGTGTGAATTTGTCTCCCCTGAAATACCAATGAAAAATGAATGGGGGAAATGGGGAAATTTTCATTCATTTCTCACATTTAGCTCCATGTTTTCATTTGCTTATCACAGAAATGAATTTGAAGCAAATGGAGGTTCATTTGTTTTAGAAACAAATCTACCACCCTGATCCCAGAGTTCAGTTGATTAGGTCAGGATTGAACCATAGATTATTTCAAGAAAGGCAGTTTCCTTACCTGATTTTCTCATTCATGGCACACTGCTAAGTGGGTTTCATCTATAAGAAACTACAGTAGGTATTAGATGATGGTAGAAGCTTAATATCTGACATAACGGTTATATGAGGGAACTATTGAATCATCTAAATTCAGACATACTTTTGTTGAAAGAGCAATAGAAATAACATGTCATAATTTTGTAGATTGGGGTAGATAAATTTGTTTCTTTAGTTCTCTCATTTCATAGAACTTAAACTGTAATTGTGGTGCTACAAATCAATATATTTCATTTAGAGTGACTACATAAATAAAATGATGCCAAGCATGATGTGTGTACAGTTGTGGTTTCCATGTCCTAAAGTGCAAGCTTGTTTGCTTTTATAGATTCAAGATTAACAAGTCTAGCCATTTAGATAGACAGCTGAAAAAGTAAATCTTGACCCATCTTCTCTTCTAAAATAATAGGTACATAAATGGCTAATTCTTTATCATTTTCTGTCCTTGTGAGTATTGTTGTCAGGAAAGTGGATTCATGTTTGGCTATTTTATTTTCTTATTTCAATTCTTGTCATGTGGATGAGCTATTAGAATTGCATTTCCTTGTAGGTAACATAAATCACAAGAGCATCTTGTTCCGTTTTGACCTTTTCAATATTCTGTAGTTTGATTGGCCAGCTGCTTTAGATCACCATGTTTATAGTCCTGGATGACTTGAATGGAACATTCCAGATCAGCCAATCACAACAAAGAATGTTGAAAAGGCCAAATGTAGTAGGTATGGTCTTTTGATTCATTGTTTTGGGACTTATAGAATATACTTATGCATGATGCTTACATCCTGCCCTTCCTCCAGGATGCCTAGGTCTGGGATTAACCTAAATCTGCAGAAGGGGCTGACCAGAAGAGCCTTCTCTGAGCTGCCCTGCTGTTTCCATCTGAGCAGAGAACAGTGTTCCTTATGGCTAATGTTGAAACAACCTCAGGACTTGATACTGAGATGAAATCCTCATAGACTAAATGTCAGCCAGAATGTTGTGCCTTAACCAGGGTGGGAGGAACAGGTGGATTAAGTCATTTTCTCCCTGCACTAGCACAACCATTGAATTCAATACTGCCCAGTAAACATTGCAGCAGCTTTGAAACCAATCCTTGATACTTGTAAAATACCAAAGGCATATATTAGGGCCTGAATCCAGCTCAATATCTATATTGACTTGGTGACAGTGCCAGTCAGCAAAGCCTTTTAGTCTGTCTGTGTGTGTATGTGAATTAACAAACTCACAGGTAGCAATCTTTAGTCTGATCTTCCTCAAAACAACAGAGATACCATGTTTGTGGCTTACTACATCCAAAGAAATGCTAACTTCTTCCTTTAGGGGATGGGATACCCCCCCCATCCTATTTTATTACTATTTAATTGGTGTCACTGCCCCACTGGTATTTCACCCTTCCAGTTTAAGTTGGAGAATTTATCTCTCAGAGTTTTATCTTGCCTTTCCTCCTAGGCAGCATACATTACTCTTCCCACTTCCTTTTCATTGCCCCAACACTCTTGCCCCAAGGTCACCCAGTGAGCTCCACGACTAAGGATTTGAGTCTGGGTCTCCAATCCTAGTCTAATAACTCTGCTACATTGGCTCTAAAAATAAAATTCAGAATCAGTGCCAGTCAAGTTTGTAGCAGTCTTCAATGTGTGTATTCCCCCCTTGCATAATGCTGATAGGCAGGAGTACACACATACAACAATGGGATTAATACAGATAGGCAGGAATACATTCACAATGATTAACACATCATTGGGATTCAGACGATGATGGCATAGCTGCCAAGTACCCCGTTTTCCCCGGGAAACCCCCGTTTTTACTTACCTTTTCTCAGTGGTCCCCCGTATCACTTCATCTCCCATTTTTCTCCGTTATTTTCTCCTGCCGGCGACCATTTTTTTCTTTTCGATTTGCCCTTCTATGGGCAACAAAAATGGCCACCGCCGGCTTCAAAAGCCGCATCTACGCATGTCCGGAAGTGCATAGAAGCGCCTTCCGGTGTCGGGGGGTGGCCAGTTTTGGTGCCCATAGATGGGCGGAGCGACACCGGAAGTTGCGTCGACACACTTCCTGACATGCGTACAAGCGGTTTTCGAAGCCGGCGGTAGCCATTTTTTGTGCCCATAGAAGGGCAAAGCGACACCAGAAGTTACATTGACGCAACTTCCGGTGTCACATGGCTGCCGGTCCCGGATTCTGCAGTCCGGGACTTGGAAGGTAAGGATGATGGTGATGGTGGTTACCTAAGCTCCCGGTGTGTGTTACAATAATTGAAAGTCCTCACACGTTAAAAGGAAACATGAAAAGGTTGAGGAGTTTGCATGACCTACCAACCCACAGCCAACACCTCTGATGCAACCACCAGCCAATGACTGCCATGAACTTAGTAGTCATGTTAAGTGGTCATATGCATTATGCAATGCTTTTTTGTCTGGTGGTACTCACTACAGAGTACTGTCACCTCCCTTTCAGTGCCCATGACAGCCATTTTGTGCTGGCACCTATGATACTTTTATCAAAATATCAGTACTGACACTTCTTTAACAAATGCAAATGTCATATTTATGTGCCCATGTATGCATGTAAGGCTTCTCCATACAAAAGTGTGTGTGTGTATCCTGGGCCAATTAGGATTTCACCTCAAACAGTGAAGCCCCACAAGCTAACCTTGGTACCTGCATATTGCACCTTTGTGTGAGATTAAATGTGCAGCTGGAAGAGGCTATGACAAATAGGCATACTACCAGGGGAGCTGGATCAGGTATTATTCCAGTGTGAAATGGGGGTTTTATATGAACTTCTGTGCACTCAGTAGACTCACTCAGGAGGCAAATTGTGACTCCTTTTTTCACAATGATTTAGCCAGTGTACATGTTGTCACCAGAACTAAAGGAATTGCAATGCAAGTGCGTGATTACATTGAGAAATCATTTCTGTATGGTTTTAATCAACATGTATTTGGTGCGAACTGAAAACAGCACTTGTACAATTGCCTGAACAAAGTTTGGAAGCCAACAAATGAAGAACAACAGAGTGATAGTATTCTTGATCTTGTTTGTAAAGTGGAACCAGTAGAATCAGCCTGGGAAGGAATTTTGATGGGAAAACTGTTCTAAGCAGCCCTGGTTTTTTGAAATGAGTTTCACCTGTTCAGTGTACCTACCCAGTTTCTTTTAGTGGTTTTGACAGCTGCATGTCCTTCAGCTCATTTTGTCAAAGCTATGAGTGTCCAGCACTCAAGCTAAGGGAGGTTCGCTAACACAGAGTGATACCATACATTACTTATAGCCAAAATAGAAACACTGCAATCTATGGACTTAAGTCTGTTGATTTCTACTCTTGCTGCTCTATCATAATCACCCTAAAACCTACTACTAAATCCTTTATTCTGCCCACCCCTGAGTATCATGAAATAGCGCATCATATCTGAAATCGTGTCCTCCCTTAAAGAGGGCACATGTTGCGGTGAGACCTGGCAACCAAACCCTGGGTATGATTGGATAGCCACAACACCCTATTGGTAGGTCCCTCAATGCAGGGTTCAATCAGGCCAATGGGACGCAAGCTAAATGGATCGAGGGACCTATATATACCAGTGCACGTGACCCTGAGCTTTCTCTCTTGGTCAGTGCATCGGAACACCCGCCCTCCTCTCCCTATTTTTAGGGGTTGTGTGCTTGACCTTGCTATGCCATCGTGTGTCATCTGTCGTTGGGACAGGGGCATGGCAGGAATTTTCCCCACTTGGCTGATTGGCTGGTGCCATTTGGGTTTCGCCTGCTCCATAGCAAATCATCACAACTTGTAAGGTTACGGATAGGGTCTGGTTCAGGTGATAGGGATGGGGGAACGCTCTAGCCATCCCTATGTGAAGGGTATTCCATTAAAGGAATCCAGGGAATCAATGGTTTGGTCAACCCTGTGAGGGGGTTGTGCCCGTGCCTGAGTCCAGGGGGACATCTGGGTGGTGGACATAGCCTGTTCCCGGCTTTCCGCCTATCCAGGTGTTCACCCTAGGCTGACCTATGCTGCTGCCCTGCGTCAGCACTGCCTGCAACAGTGGAAGGAGCTAGTCGAACCAGAGCCTATGCAACCACTCACTTGCTATAATCAATAAAGTTGCGGCCTAAAATCTTCCAAAAACCAGATCAACATTTGAGTCTTGTCTGAATTTATTTAAAGGGGAAATTAAAAGGTCTGAACACACAATAATTTATTGTACTCTCTTACAGATAAAAGTAAAAGTAAATGATACTACAATGTCAGCTGTAATGTGTCACTTTCCAATAACCAGTGAACTGAAACAGAAATACATTTCTCTAAAAATACACCAGTTCTCTGCTGCTTAGTTCATAAATGACATACTTTACAACACACTGTGTATGAAACCACAGCTTTCAAAAATCACCTGAAGCCTTACAAAGAAGTCATACTGTCCAACTGATGACTGTTTTAAGCACACACACACACACACACACACACACACACACACACACACACACAAATTTAATTGGACTAATAGCACAATCCTACACATATCTACTCAGAAGGGAGTCCTACTGATAATGGGACTTACTCCCAGGTCAGCGAATATAGGATTGCACCCTAAATTGACTTAAATCCATTTAAACAGATTTCTGAGTTAGACTGATAATGCAGGCTAATGACCATGTCCTTTCTTCTATCAGTTTCAAATATTGAAACTAATGTGTCCTTTTAAAGTCATTTCCTCATTTGTTGTGCTGCAATCACAAGCTTTAGTTGTGTGATACTACAACAAATCTCTTTTTGAACAGGAATGTTTTAACACTACTTTGCAAATTGTTAAACTTCGCTCTTCCGTGCATTTCTTCCGACAGAGAGCAGAAAAATGCCATCTTTGAAACAAAAAGTCTCTTTGACTCTTACTGGGCTACTTTGCTTGATGTTTAACAGTGTTATTGTTATGATCCTTCTTGTGTCAAAAATGATTGCCAGTATTAAATTGGAAAGCAGGCCGTTTTACAAGTTCCCAAGTACCATTGCTTTAAAAGTCCCATATGTCTCTGCAAGATGAATAATTGTCCATCAGCCTATGGTTCATTAGGGACCAAAAATCAATTGAGTGGGAGGGCTTCCGATAGGAGGCTATACAAACTGTGGTTTTGCTGGTTTCTTGATGAATAGAGTAGCATAGCACAGAAAGCTTTTTATCTGATGGCTCCAAGGTAGTTAGGACAGTGACAGCTATGAAGTGTGTACAGATAATTGGGCCAGGAAGGAGGAAAAGGAGTGCTCAGACTTAGGCAGCAAATGTTCCTTGGCTACAATCCTCGAGCCAGATACTCCAGAGCATTCTCATTGACCTCCATGGGATCCAGCAACTGCCAGTGATTAGAAGATGGTGGCCTTAGTGAGCGATAGAAAGTTTCTTTGGGAACCTGACCTACTGCATACATGAAAGGCCTTCAAAATTATTCAGGAAGAGGCAAGTGGACATGGCAGGGGGGGGGGACACACACACCTATGGTTAAAATTGTGCTGCTGTAAATGGTTGCTGTATCTGATGTCACTTTGTAGTGAGAGGAGAAATTTGGTCTTTCTTTTCTTTTCTTTTCTTTTCTTTTCTTTTCTTTCTTTCTCTGAGAGTTTGAAAAGTGCCATATTTAAATGAGCATTGTTTTAACTGCTTATTTATTTTGATACTTTATTATTATTTTTTCCATTTTACGATGTTTCAACAACAAAAAATTATTTATTATTTATTATTATTATTATTATTTCCATTTTACGATGTTTCAACAACAAAAAATTAAATCTAAACAAATTTAACCTACATTTTCTTTGGCTTCCCTCCCTCCTTCCGTGGTTCCTTATTTTATATTGTAATCTTACTGCATAACCAGTTCAAACCTATTTACAATTGTAACCTTTTTACTCCCTTTATGTTATTTCTTACTGCTCGTGTTTATTGTCATATTTATTTTGCTTCTTAATTAGTCTTGTCTAAATGAGCCCACACATAAACAGTCAAAAATTCATTGTGGTTTTTTTCTTTTCAAAAGTATGATATAATAATAATAACAATAATAATAATAATAATTTGTTCTCCTCTCTCATAATTACTCTGCTTTCTTGACATAGTTTTAAAAGTAAGCATTGCATTCCGAAGTAAAGATAAACCATTCCTTTCAGTGCTGCGTGAGGGTTGCAAAACAAATAAGTGCTACTAAAAATCAACAACTGATAAGGGCTGCTGACACACCTGAGCACAACTTCATGTCAACAATGTGTGCTATCATTTGGACTATTTTGGCAGACTGAAGAAACGATACAAACATTTCAGTGTTGTTGAGATCTGGATTTAATCTTGTTGCTAAAATAAGATTTTTAAAATAGAGCCAACCAGGTAGCAACAAAGAAACCTTATGCAAAGGTAAGAGACATCCAATGAAATGGATAGGCAGGGATTATTCATTTTTGGTATTTCCGGACACACACATATACTGCCAACTTGCAAATATTATAGAGAAATGCATCAAAAGTATCGGAAATATATATTTTATGTTTAAAGCATGCATTTTATGTTTAAAAGTATGAAAAAAATGCAGGCATGCTGAATGTGGACTTGCTGTCTATTCTTTCAAAGATTTACACAAAATGGGATAGATCTCTGACTAAGCACCAGGAAAACTGAGGAGGCAGAGGCTTTTGGAGGAGGTACGAGTGGGGGAGGGGAGGGGTCAGGGGCAACTGAGTGATGGGGAAAGCAGGATCGGGGGGGGGTGATTTGCCCTCCCGAAATGGTGAGAGATATGCACTTCTGAAGAGTGTGAGGCCTAAAATCCTCTCAAGGAATCCAGCCCCACTGTGTCCAGTGAAGTTTACTTCTCAGTAGCCTAAACCTGCATTGCTTGCATTGCATGAAAAAGAATTGGAGAGCCAGTTTCATTCTTCAAATGAGATTGAAATGGGCACTGGGAGAACTGCTAAGTACTCCAGACATGGTAGGACTGCTGAGGGAGAGCACAAGGTGCAGCCATGAAAGGATTCTTGACAAATATCCGAAAGAGAAGCCATTAATTACAAGCAAAACAAAACAACCAACTCACCGAAACTGACAATATTTACTGAAGGGCCCTCCAGGAAAGCAGCCCTGCTCACTTAAAAGGTATCACTATCAAGAAATTATCCTGACACACCATTTTAAAGCAACAAGAGTTGGAGTCTTTCCAGTTATATTCCAGAAAGGGTGGGGCCCTTATCAATAAATCACTTGCACATACGGAACATTTTCCATCCAGAAAGAAACCCATTAAAAATAATTAAGCCAGGAAAGTTAGGTGAAAGGAAGGTAGATCATCAAATTTCTTAATGGATTTTCAGCTCAGGAGAATTGAAGCTGGGGAAGAAAAAGACTCTCCACATGGGCTCCCTTATAGTTCGTTATAGTTTGCCGATGCATTTTTATTTCCCAGTACAGCAACCAAAGAAAGAGCATAGACAGAAAACATTGTTGATTTCTAATTTCAGCCCCCCCCCCCAGGAAAGTAGCAACTATTGCTTGTAGGCAGAGAGCAATCATGTAAGTACCTTCTGTGTGCTGTAAGTCAGAATGTGCTTCTGACTGAATTGTGCTTAGTTTTCTATATCAGCTAGACTCAGTGAAGGGCTGGCCCTACTATTAGGCAGTGTGAGGCAAGAGGCAGATGGTACGGTGGGGAGCAGAGATGTCAGAGAATTCTGCTGGAAACGGGAGTGGAAAGTGCTACAACTTGCATGTTCATCTGAGGTCAGTGGTTCATCTGAGGAGAGAGCTTTCTGTACATGGCACATGGCCTGCCCTGCACTTCATAAGCTTGCCTGCTGGGTGAAATACAGCGGTACCTCTAGCTACGAACTTAATTCGTTCCAGAGGTCCATTCTTAACCTGAAACTGTTCTTAACTAGAGGCGTGCTTTCGCTAATGGGGCCTCTTCTTGCTGCTGTGCCACTGGCACACGATTTCCGTTCTTACGCTGGGGCGAAGTTCTCAACTTGAGGTAACTCTTCCAGGTTAGCAAAGTTTGTAACCTGAAGTGTTTGTAACCTGAGGCGTTTGTAACTCGAGGTACCACTGTAGAGGGTGCTGCCCAATTACCAATGCTGAGGTAAGAATTGGCTGTCAGACCCGTTGAATCCATGTGAGTTATCACTCACCTGCTCTTGGCATCCATCCCTGTCAATATTGACAATATTGCATGTGGACCCTATTGAACTTGGAACCATATATGCAAACAGTCGCCACACACACTTCTCGGTTGTACAGTGGTACCTCGGTTTACAAACACAATTGGTTCCGGAAGTCTCTACTCAACCTGAAGCGTACTTAACCTGAAGCAAACTTTTCCATTGAAAGTAATAGAAAGTGGATTAATCCGTTCCAGATGGGTCCGTGGAGTACTTAAACTGAAAATACTCAAACCGAGGCGTACTTAAACCGAGGTATGACTGTATCCAATTTTTGGCACTGCCCGTATGAGTTCCTGTTCCTGGTTCAAGAACCATTAGCATGACAGACTTCTCCACTAGTATTAGTTACTTACAGAATGATACAGGGAAGCAAATCCATCTTTCTTGGCCCTACAAACCGCTGACTGATATGCCAGTCAGGAAAGTGCTGAACTTTCTGATCAGCTTGAAGTGTGTTCAGCTACATGAAATTGTAGCTCAGGGGTAGCCAACCTTGTGCCCTCAAGACATTGTTGACTATAATACTCATCTACCTGGGGTAATTTGGTTGATGATCAGGGATGACTGGAGTTGTAGTCCACAACACCTTGAGTGCTCAACTTTGGCTACTCTCAGTATGGATAATGAAGATTAGATGTGTATGAGCACCTCTGTTTCCCTGATTGTTCTTTGGTTGCCCTACAATCATATTTTAAACTTAGGTAAAGGTAAAGGGACCCCTGACCGTAAGGTCCAGTCGCAGACGACTTTGGAGTTATGGCACACATTCGCTTTATTGGCCAAGGGAGCCGGCATACAGCTTCCAGGTCATGTGACCAGCATGACAAAGCCGCTTCTGGCGAACCAGAGCAGAGCACAGAAACGCTGTTTACCTTCCCACCGGATCTGTACCTATTTATCTACTTGCACTTTGACGTGCTTTCAAACCGCTAGGTTGGCAGGAGCAGGGACTGAGCAACGGGAGTTCACCCCGTTGCAGGGATTCAAACCGCCGACCTTCTGATCGGCAAGCCCTAGGCTCTGTGGTTTAGACCACAGCGCCACCCACATCCCTTTAAACTTAGAGGAGCTCAAAAAGTAATTGGCACTTCAGTGTAGGGAGCCAGCCCGCTGAACTGCAGAAACTATTCCTTGTAAACATCTCTGTTTACAGTCATTTATTGATTGATTTATCTTTTCTTACTTTCTTCCTTTTTTTTTTTTACCATGTATTATCTCAAAAGGCCTGGAGTAGGTTACTATGCATTTGAAGCAAACCATCAACTCAAAATATAGCCCAGAGAGTATCAGGTTTGAATTTCACAAAGTCCAATAAGGTTAAAATCACCCAACTATCTTTTTTTTTGATGCAACAGAAGCTGAACTTTAGTCATCAAACAGTAGCCCAGTTGGGAAGAACTTACGGTATGATGCCTCTGGACAATATATTTCCTTTGAGGTGTTTTGAGATGTAGGGAATTTCAAAAATTATGGATTAACAATCAAGAAAACTATCCTAGCTGCTACTGTCAGGTGTGAATAGCACAGCTAGAAACGGCTCTGCCAGTTGATGCTTCAAGATCACAATGGGCCATATAGGAAGCAGTGATCACATTAGGATTTGTAAATGGGGGAAAGTGCCTGGTATTGTTCTTCTGCATCTTCTGTTACTACCTCTGGACTGTTTTCAAGGCCTGCATTATTCTACACAAGACTGTGCTGTAGGGTATTAAAAGAAGATGCATGAGGGTGTTTAGCATGAAAGATTGTTAAGGTTGAAATTCAGTGAACACTTGTTAGAAATCTTCTTTGGACATCAACAACAAGAAATCTTTATTACGGTCAAAGACCAGAGAACAAGTTAAGACAATCCATAAATCAAATATAAGATTAGAAATTTGAATTGTGTTAAAAGATTAAAATCCCCTTCAAGGAATTGGGATTTACATTTAAAGTTAAAGTTTAGAATTTTAAAATTCTAAATTAATGAATCTCTACAACCTATTAACATTAAGAACAGCTTTCCTTCAAGGGTTAAAATTCAATACTCAGTCACTGGTCATTGTTGACACCACAACCTGCCTTACTCTTGTCACAATAGAACAAAATTTTGCAACGGGCCTGGTGATCTCCAAATCTTTATCAGCGAGGAGGTGCCTGATATAAGCCTCATCTGAGCGACCAGGCAACTTCCCCAACAGCGGTTCGATCAGTTCTTTTCTTGAGTCACGGTACAGTGGGCAGTATAAGAGGACGTGCCCGATAGATTCAATCTTATTACAATCACATGGGCACAATCTTTGATCAATTGGTATATTATGATATCTGCCCTCTAAAAGTGCTGAGGGGAGAACATTAAAATGAGCCCTGGAAAATGCCCAGCGGTGTTTAGATTTGTCTAGTGACTTAAGGTAATTTGCTGGATGGAGCCTTTGGGAGTCATAAAGAGATCTGTAAATTATGGAGAGTCGGTTAAAATCATTTTGGGTTAAAATCATTTTGGACATCTAATTCTGGAATCTAATTCTGAGAAATCATGAGAAGACTCGCACCCTGCATTTTGTACGGTCCAATACTTGAGACTTATAAACAAGGCTTACAACTCTTTTAAAACTTGCAAAAGCCTTTATTTCAAAGTAATCAATAGATTTTCCCATTAAAGTGTGCCTTCACAATGGTGTAAAGGAATGAGTAGTCCAAAGATATATGTTTTGAGAGATATATTGTCTAATTTGCACAATTATCATGAATGAGAAAGAGAATTCATATATATATATATATATATATATATATATATATATATATATATATACAAGCTTCAAGAACACTGTCCAATGTTCTCGAAGCTTCAAACATGAATTTGACCAAACTGCGGGAGGCAGTGCAAGACAGGAGTGCCTGGCGTGCTATGGTCCATGGGGTCACGAGGAGTCGGACACGACTGAACGACTAAACAACAACAACCTAAAATTTGTAAACTCATTGTCCAGATATTCATTTTCTGACAGCACAGACCTATACATTTTATAGATCTTGAATCAGGAACCATGACTACGGGCGACAATTCTAATGTCACCTTCGAAATGCTTGTGCTTTTCCAGTAGCTTCCACAACCTTTTGCACAATATTATGACTTAATTTCACTCTTCTCATGCAGTGTCCTGGGGCAAGAAACAGCTTCTATGCGTGCAGAAGGCAATTTTGTCACATAGAAGGACACCTTTGGATGAAACTCAACATTGTGTGATGCCTTCTTGACTAATGCCCCTTTAAGCCATTAACTTCTGGTACGAATGGCAGTGGTTATATATATATATATATATATATATATATATATATATATATATATATATATATATATATATATATATATATAGTACACACACACCTTGTGTACTAAAAGGTTTACTCCCCACCACCAAGTTTAGGCTATCATTATTGATTGTTGTTGCTTTAGGGGGGCAGGAGGAACATATGGAAGAAGAAGTTAGAATGCACTTTTGGCTTGACATCACTATTTTTAGCTGCAACACTTATTCAAATTAAAAGATGGCATGTGGAAACATTTTCCTTTCACTGCATATACTGTTAGCAGCAAAACCGTTAGCAATGTATGTAGTTAGCAGCACAATCCCGAGCCTGTAAAGTATGTGTTAGATTATAGTTGGGGGCATACATTTTTTTTCTTATGGAAATAGCACTTGCTACTTGGAAAAGACCTTCCTTAACCCAAGAAATGACTAATTCTGAGCATTATTCAAACATCATGCCGTAACTTGGATTACTGTAAAATAACTTCTCTCAAAAACAAATATACAGGGAAATCCTTATTATTTTAAACCTTGGCTATGTGGCTCTTCATCAAGTCCAAGCTTTCGGTTTTCTGTTGGAGCTCAGAATAGCTTGTGTGTATGCTTTTCAAACAAATCTCCTATCCGGGGAGCTTACAGAGACAAAACTGCACGTTATGCACATTAAACTTATAACTTTAACATTCTACACTCCTAACTGAAGCAGATAGAAGAACTTTACACGTGAATAGGTATTTCCTTCAGTTGTACTCATTATTCACTTCCCTGCTCCATCTGCCAAAATGATGCATACAAGTTGAAATCTTGACAATTAGCTATTTGGAGGAAGGGGGGCAGCACGTAAATAGTCTCATTTTCACACTTTTTGACATAATCAAACATGTCCAAACTCTGTTTCTGAACTCTCCTTTACACTTCATGTATTTTTCATGGCAAGCAATAACCAATCTCTCTGGTACCAATGGTAATATGTGGGGCTGCCAAGAGGAAGTTATAGGGACATCTCTTCACTGGGCTCAGAACTAGAAGGGGAAACAACTTCTCTTCTATTTTGTTAATTTTCAAGTCTCTAACCTGGGCATAGGCAACCTTGACCCGCCAGGTGTTTTGGGACTACAACTCCCATGATCCCTAGCTAACAGGACTAGTGGTCAGCAATGATGGGAATTGTAGTCCCAAAACATCTAGCAGGGCGAGGTTGCCTATGCCTGCTCTAACCCCTTTGGACTGAAACTTATGAAGCAAAATGCACAAACACCATTTAAACAACTGCTTTGTGATATTTGAACCTGCTGTCCTCTTTCAGTGTTTTTAACCAATGGATAAAGTCAGAACTGGGATTGGCAACTACTATACAGAAATTCAAATTCAAAGGTAAGACCCCCAAATGTGCTTCTGAACAGATTCCTGGTTCATTGTGAGTGCATGTTTCACTCTAATGTTTTCTCTCTAGATTCAGGTGATAGAGAAGGGCTGTCTGTTTCATTTTAAAGAGATGTCTTCCCCCTTCCCCCTTGTAAGTGATTATTGACCAGAGTAAATATTTGAGAAGTCCAATATTTTAGTCTTGCAGTGTTTGGGCAATAGCATCTCCACCCAAAAGCAAAAGGCAGAAACAAAGGCAGGAATTCACTCTCTTTTTAATGCAGGTTTAATTTCTTGCCTCTCCCAAATGTTCTTTTCCTTGATTGTGTAAAAAAATGGGGAGAGCTACACATGCTAATGCAAATACAATGGTATCTCGGGTTACAAACACTTGGCGTTACAGACTCTGCTAACCCAGAAGTAGTACAGTGGTACCTTGCAAGACAATTTTAATTTGTTCCATGGGTCAATTCGTTTGACGAAAAATTCGTCTTGCGAATCTTCCCCGAGTCAAGGGGAAGGCAGACAGCGAAAAGCCCTGGCAAGCAGTGCCCACCGCACTTCGGCTCCGGGGGATTGAGCCGAAGCATGGCGATGTGGGGACTGTCTCCGCCTGCCTTCCCCTTGGCTCGGGGAAGGCAGGCATCGAAAAGCCCTGGCGTCCCCGGAGCCGAAGTGTGGCGGGCGCTGCTTGCCGTGGTTTTTTGCCGCCTGCCTTCCCTGAGCCAAGGGGCCAGGCTGAGAGAGATTACAGTAGGCCTGAAACTGAAATGCAATTTGCTTACACAATATCAGCCTTGTGCGCTGGGTGGCAGAAGATGTGCCATGTGAATGTTCTGCTTGTAAGCTCTGATTTTTTTTTTCTGAGGATGTGAATTTACCAATAGCTGAAAACTATGTGACATTGCCCTGAACGCTACCAGTGAATATTCAAAAGGGAAGTTGAAGTATGCCTACTACTGCCCACTTGTAACGTCACATCTAGGCTGGCTCTGACTGTCCAACCAGCTGATGTGGTGTTACTGTGTGTAACAAACTGTTCACCCCATTTCACTCGAAAGCTTCCCCTGGGACTGAAACTATCTCATAATATTTATTTTTTGAACCGTGTTCTTCTAATATTGCCAAGAATGATGCTTTTAAAAACACACAACAATCTTTCAGGATGAAATATGTGGTGCAAAACAGAGTGACTGAGTGTGACACAACCTCCTAATGAGACATCAGGGCGATGGTACACATGTCTAACTTAGAAAGTATGGCATGCTCTTTGAGTCTGCTGCTGAATGGCTGAAGTTGCCAATGGGGCTGGTCGAAACAGTACCGTGAACTAGTTTGTTAATCTTTGCAAAGGAGCAGCTTGTCAAGCTCATTAATTCTGTGGATGTTTGAAAGAATTAGTAAATGTTGTAGTCCAAAGTCTTTTTCTTTAAAAACGTAACTACTCTATGAAAAATTAAATGTTAATTGGAGGCTAAGTTCCTGTTCCTAAATTTATACAACAACAACAACAACAACAACAACAACAACAACAACAACAACAACAACAACAACAACAATGTTTTCAGAAATACATGAAGTAGCTTTTGAGAAACAGTTTTTACATGCATGAACGAGGAAACTCTGGTTACCTTAAGCTATGGTTTGTTGAAACAAGCCAATATCACAAACCATGGTTTAACCAGGTTTCCTTTGGATGGGATGTAATTATAAACTCTTGTTAGTTTATAATAGGGAGTGTGTGTATCTGATCTCTTCATGGCCATGGCACAAGATGAGTTGGGAAAGGAGAATGTGTGAGCCTGGAGTTTACTTTTGCTTATTTGCATAATGTCCAAAATAGACCTATTTTAGCTTTCCAGCCTATCACAATCATGTGGTATATTAATTCAGATATCACCCAACCATAGATAAGCTCCAGGCAGCAACTGAGATAAATATAGAACCAGAAGGTACCTTTTGCATGTTTTGTGGACAATGCTTTGAATATCCTCTTCTGATCAAATGAACTGCCAAAAAATCCTAAGTGTGCCCACTGTATAGGAAGAGCTTGGGTAAGCTCCAAGTTACGTTAGGTACCTGAAGGCAATCCACTATAATTTCTTGTTACTGGCCCAAAATCTACAGAAGACATTAAGAAGTGCTCAGGTTTTTCCAGAAAAACCATGTAGATAAGTTGCAGTACCATGGCCTGGGATGTAGGGAACATTTCAGTTACCAAGTCAATTTTACTGCATATCAGAAAGAAAGAAAAAACCACAGGAAAGGGACAATATCCCTTGACTGTGGCAAAAGCATTAAGTTCAGATTTGGCTTGGCACAGTATTTCAGCTTTGCAAGGTATGGATTGCAGAACAGCAGCATGATCTGGAAAAGCCAGAAGAGTAGGTTATGCACATTGGAAAGAGTTGGGGGTCAACTGCCTCTTATGTTGGGTGGATTATTTGCATGGACAGGCGGAGTCCCCCAAACCCCAGCTAACCCCCTGAGCGGAATAATGACTTGAGACAACTTGCTATGGGATTCAAATTAGCCACAACTTTATTAAGATTCAGATGTAGGGAGACCTTGGCTCAGGCATTGGGTGTTTATCCTTCCCAGTCCCCAGCCGGGAATCTGGGAGACTTCAGGGTTATCCAGAATGTATGGGGATTGGGCTGGCTCTGGAGAACATATGTTCAAGCAGAGAGCCCGCCCCCCGTTCGCCGCTGCTGGAGGGAAGAGCAATGACAACTTCTCAAGTGTATGGCCAATGCCTCCCCTCAAGAACCCTTTAACGGGGAACCCTGGTATCACCGCCGCAAAGGGGGGGTGTGGGTCACCACTTCAACCCCCCCCCCATTTAGGAAGATAGACTAAAGGATTCCGCCCAAGACCTGAAACTACCAAAGTTGTGATGTTTTGCTATGGGAAAGGCAAAACCTGCCAATGCAGGAAAATTCATTACCGGCCCTTCGATAGCAACCTTGACGTAGCAACCCTGCGTACCTGTGGAGAAGAGGTTAACCTGCAAAAGAAGACTTAATTGAGAGAGTGGAGGGTGGGAGAAGCTCTGGAGCAGACTGACGCTTCCCAGGTAAGCTACACCTACTGTTGTAGGTGCCCTTTACCTAGCCTTCCCTGGCAACGCCTTCCCAGGCAGGATTGGGCAGTTGACTGAGGTAGGTGGAGACCCTAGGTATCCTGCCTGGGGAGGATGAAGCCAGTCCTGAACTACCAGGAGCCGCACTGAGATCCAGGGGGCTGTGCACGACCACACAAAAGTCGCCCCCCCCATTTGATGGGGGAGCGGTCAATATAGTAGAAGGGTAAGGTGTATGGAATCATGGCAGATATAACAATCCCAATATCTCAACCTTGGTTGTGAGATTAGATTGTGATGGGAATACAGGATTGTATAGACCTCCTCTCTGGCCCTTCTCCCATTTCGTTTTTGTGTTGCATCAGTGACAGCACTCTTAAATGACCATCTCAAGAGAAAGAGTTCATCTTTCATTTTGCAGATGAAAAAAGTTAGTTTGTGCCAAGTTCATGCACCAGAGCATGAAGAAGCAATGGCTGTTCTCAGTTTGACAACAGAAAATCCAGCAGTTTTTCAATTCTTCTTTTGGAAGAAAACCCCAAAGATTTGGAATCCTTGTTTTATAATTTATTCCACCTTCACACCTTATAAAGACAGTGAATGGAATGCCCTTTTTTTTTTGAATGGTAAGGGAAAATATATTTTCTGATGCTATTTTCTGAGAATTTAAAATGGCGGTGGTGAAAGGGACCCTTCCTTATTAAACAGCAAGGGGTAAGGAGGCCAAGCAAATTACACATGTAATAGAATAATGAACTATTTTATCTATTTTATATATATATAGAACTTTCAAAGGGCCTCCAAATTAGGATCCTGCATCATTAAGCATTTGACATTTGTCCAGTTAAAACTATTGACTCATGCTTTCATTTCTTCCCCTGCAAATTACTACAGTGCCACAGCTGATCTGACTATATTTTCCATTTCTTATAAATAGCCACAAGAAAAGTATTAATTATCCGTGTGCGAATTAATGCACCAACTGCCTTAACCTTTCAGGTTTTCTTAAACGCCAGCATAACAAGGCATATCCATGGCAGCAAATGTGATTTATGACAAGAATTTTTAATTTCTGTTTTTAAATATGTTGCCCACCGATCTGCATACATTTAAATGTGCCCCTAACACTTTTCTCTGTCTTGAGGCTGTTGTTTAATATTCAAGGATGATTTTTGTCCACATACATTTTGGTCTATGTCACCTCAGATTAAATTATTACTCTTTGCAGCCTTTTCGGAGCAGGCCCCGGGCCCTTATTTACAAGAATCAATGAGATAGTAATGAAAATCCATTTTTCATACTATCAGCTCTGGCCTGCTTTTATTTAGTTAGCTGTGTCTAAGCAAGCAATTCATTTTGTGAAAATGTCATGTTGATAAAAAGAGAGAGAAAGAAAGAGGGATGAGCAGAGAAAGGGTTAATCGTGAAATAAAGCTTCCTCGTCCTCCACACTCGCCAGGCTAAAATATACAGAGAACAGTAAAATATATATATTTCCCCCAAAAAAATAAAAATAAAATGTTTTCTTAATGTATGCAAAGTAATGTATATTGACACACACGCAAACCTTTTCATGATGAATATTGAAATATATATGCAAAGCACAGGAAATGTGTAACATGTTATAGATCTTTCAGTGTACATTTAGAGGAAATGAGCCATTTATATTCCACAATTTAGTGAATACCTACTGTTTATTGGGACAGAACACATAGGAGTGTATTTGTCTTAGTAATTTATTTAGGTAAATATATTTATTCATCTAGGGGTTCTTTGTGCTTCTCTTCCCCCCCTCCCCCCAGTTCTATAGTACTAGGCATAAATATTTAACCATGCATTGTCTCAAATGTTATTCATGTAATTTATCAAAGAAAACAGAAGAGTTTTAATAACTTTAAAGGCCGCACCTTCAGTTAAACCTGAGAGTGATCTAACATGCAGGAATACGGACCTTGTGCCTTCTTCGCATACAACAACAACAACAACAACAACAACAACAACAACAACAACAGGACAAAGACCGTAAGGGCTGCCATCTGGCTAAACTTCAGCCAGCCCAGCTGGTTGTTATATTACCTGGCTAACCTTGTTTTTCCAATGCTGGCATTGCTGGTTAGACAAAAAGGCATCTCTGTCGGCATTTCACAGGTGAAAATAGGGGTGTTCTTGTGGACTTATATAACTGTAATTGCAACAAGAATTACTACCCTCTCTTTAACCACAGCTACACAACCTAGAACGATGCCCTCTGTCAGCTGTGTGCTCCCTTGCTCTGCAGAAGCCTGGCATTCTGCTCTGGCTTTGAAGCAGGGTATCTAGATAAACCAGCCGGACCATCACAAAATGCTAGGATGACTGTTTCATGAACACAATGAAACCTGGTTGCGTAGGAAGGATGGAGAATCTGCACGGCCCTCCAGATGTTTCTGGGCTCCATCTCCCACCAGACCTAACTAGCGTGGTCAGGCAATTTGTGCGGGCCTCATTATAGATGAAAGAAGGTCTCTTAAAACAACAGCTGTTTTACCTTTCTTGGAGGAGCAGCAGCCGTGGGAGCACCAGTGACGACGACAACAACAACAACAACAACAACAACAACAACAACAACAACAACGAAGATTCCTGTGTCTCTCTGAAGACTAATGCACAGTTGCTTGAGTTTTCACTGAGAAGAACTTGCTTCATCACATGCATGACAAGGGCAGTGAAGGTGGCGTTCTAACCAGGTGTATGGAATGTGAGAGTTAAAATGCTGGTGAATGCTTCACAAATGTGGAAAACGGAACTTAAGAGTGGAAAAAAACAAGAAACCAAAATTGCCAGTGTCACCCATCCCACATCAGATCCTCCAAACGGGATTCTGGGGACTGAAAATGAACCCTCTGCATTTATATCAAGTATTGTTCTCCAATGAATGCTTAACAGCCAAGGACCTCTACTGTTTTCTCACAGCAAATGGAGCAGAGCCACATTCTCTGCTGCCCTCTTTTTTTACACCCTAGTACTCAAATCAGACCTTTAAGAGTCAGCCCCATAGCTTCTTCTCTGCTTTTAATATTCCTTGCTAACACCAACATGCATTTGTTGGCAGTTCCTGGGTGTGCAGCATCGACAACCCACTTTTGAAATTAATAACGTACTTGAATGCTTTTCTTTTCTTTTTTTAAGACAAAACGAGTCTTTACAAATCACTTTTGTCTAGATGAATATATATGCTGGCACGGGCATTGTTGCATTGCCCACTGCATTCCAACACATGGAAACATTTTGAAAATGTAAATAAATAGTTTTGGGGTCCTGAATCATCATCCGTCAGACATATTCACAGGAAGTGAAAAGGATAAGGATCCAAACGTAACCATCATATAAATTATGCGCATTAACCAAGAATCACTTTGCAGTAGAAAAGATTTTCCCGGGGACCAAGAGAAGGGAATCCCATTCTATAATATGTTGGTGATTGCTGTTTCCTTAGCAAACGTCTTTGACTCCACCAGAGCTTGTAAGAGCTCTGTCTAGCAAGAATCATCGAGCGCCTGGTGGGTCATGCAAATCCTAGAAGACCATGATGCCGTCTGCAGAAGAGGCTGACCTACATGCTCTGCCTCAAGTGAGTGTATCTTCAAAAGAGCCCTTAGGGTGTGTAATGTCAACACTCATATTTTGTCTGCTTTGGATAAACAAAAAACCCTATAGTTAAATCATATTTAAAACTGGATGCTAGCTTGCCAAGGGGAAGGAAATTTATAGATGCGTTTTCTCAGATGTTCCTCCTCCCTTGCTAAGTACAGTCTGTGCAGAAACATTTCTTTGGTTCACTTTAAGTGGAGGACAGGTATAGGCTCTATGGCTGAACTTACAGCTAACATTTTATATAAGAAAATGTTATTTTAATAATTCAGGGTGCCATCCATACATAGGGAGGTCAGGAATGAACTCTATGTTCATGCGTAAAGGATGAACGATGGAATTTGCTGCCACAAGATATATAGTAAAGGCCCCCAATTTGAATGGCATAGAAGAGGATTAGACAAATCCATGGAGAATAAAGTGACCAATTGTTACTAGCCCTGATGGTTATTACCTTCAATGCTGGAGGCAGTATGACTCTGAATACCATCTTCTGGGAACTGCAAATAAGGAGATTCTGCATTAGATGGGCCATTGGTCCGATCTAGGAAGTTTCTTTGTATGTTCTTAAGTAGGACATTGAAATACAGATGTGCCTGCTCCTCTTGTATATTACAGGTTGCTTTTTTATATATAAAAAATGTATTTTATGTAGCTTGGATGAATTTTGTCTTCTGACATGACTTCTGTCTAGTAGCTGCATGGGAAAACATGAATTACAACACGAGCCCTAAATGTAACAATATGAACTGGAATATGAGAAACAATTCACAAATTTTCATTATCTTTGAAGATGCCTGTTTTTACTGTTCTGTGCTGAAAAGTTTGAAGGCTCCTAAGTCTAATGAGCAGGAAATTCTCTGGGGTATTTCTGTCTGTGGGCTTGCAGGGTTCACTTCGCTTGCAATCCTGGAGCCTCATTAGTTATGTTCAACAAAGCGCAAGGCCAAAGAACTGTGTTCTAGAAATACGTAAGTATGTGCATAGCACACACAGACAAAAAAAAAAAGAACACTGACATTTACCTCAGCCTGATGGAAAGAAAAGGAAACCTCACACAAACGGCAGCAGCAGGTGCTATTGCCGCAAAGTGAAACAGGGCAAACCGTAAACACAAGCTGTGTGTGATTAGGTTGTATTTAGGAACCGTACTTTTCTGAAAAGACAGTTGATCTTCATAATTACTGTAGTAGCTGCACTGAGAACTCTCACACTATGGGCAAGGTTTAAACAAATACCCATGTAACCCACAGTCCTGTGCAAGTTTACTCGGAACCTAGCCCTGTGGAGTTCAATAGGGCTCCCAACCAAGTGGGTGTAAATGGGAGCTATCCTAATCCCCCGGGCCCACACTCCCGGAGAAGGCGAGGATTCAGTAGCAGCGCCCCTCTCCAACTGAAGCTGCTGGCAGGAACAGCATGGAAGGTCTCCACCACTGCAGAAGCTCCCACTGCACCTGAAAAAGACGTGGGCTATTTGAGAGCTACCACTGCAAGGCCCTGAAATGGCCTTTCCGGTGTGGAGTAGGCTAGATCCTTAGCAGCTCCATGGCCACACCAGGTGAGGAATCCATTCTGGGCTCTTCTGCTGCACTAGCCGACAGTTGACACAGCAAAAAGGAAGGGAGGGAAGCAGAGAGATTGCCCCCTATGTCCCAGCTCTACTGCCCCTGAGTTAGAATTGCAGCCCTTTCTGCTCACTCAAACCAATAATCCACCAACATCATAGTTTGTTCATTTACACGGTTCCAGCTGTCGTGCCTTACTGCATTTTCCAGCAACAATAGCTAAAGACTGCATTGTGCAGGTGCTGTTTTGCAGCCGTTTCGCCACTTTTTTTGACTCAGCAAAAAGAAACGGCTTTTAGAGAGAAGTCATGGCTGAATCTTCATCTCAAGGGCATCTCAAGTAGAGGTGTTTGGTTATTTTTTATGGCACTGGTCTAACAGTCTGCTTGGATGTTCTAGACAGGTGGTAACGGACAAATAACTTTTCCTTAAATACTAAGGCATCCCAGTTTACTTTTCTAGACCCTGGAATACAGACCTCCATCTGAGGAATCATAACCAGGGCCTCCCCTGCCAATCCCAGAGATGTTGCCCCTATGTTAGAGGTGATCAGTCATCACAGTCAGACAATATTGATGGGCTATGAATTTGCCTACTTTTTGCCATTTTGAAGTGTTAATATAATCAGAATCACTCCATTTTGCAAAACTCGAAGGAGAAGATAATATTAAATATGATCTTTTCTTTTTAGCAGAGAGTAGTAGCTTTTGTTTTGTTAAGTTACCGTGCGAGTACTGTGTATTCAAGAGACATTGTTGCTTTTCTGTGCAGCACAATCTCACAGCAAAATGTAAATATGCAAACAGAATTGCTAGTGTTAAAAGTATTTCTAGACCTACCTGGTTGCTCTGAACTTTGGGGCTTAGTGTTAAAGTGGAAGAGGGTAGGAACTTTAATTCAGCTAAGTGTAATCTCACTCTGTTTTGCTGATATATATTTTTTAATTTCATGATGGGGCGGACAATAAATCAAAATAAATAAATACATGTATTTAAATGTAATTGATTAAAAACCAAGCAGTTATTCTACACACACATTCACACAAAATCTTTAACCAGTTGACAGCCCCTAATAGCAAGGACTTTTACTCCCCAAAGCATAAGCTATATATATATATATGATACATGCAGCTTATGTTTTTAAAAGTCAGACATTCCTATCTTTGCATTAATAGACCCTCTTGATTCAAAGGAATAGCTCCTGAAAACTCTGAGCGCTGAGATATGCTTATGGCTCCATTTACAGACTTTCTTATAGGTTCATAAATGGAGAGGAGGAGGAGGGAGTGGAATAAAATTTAATAACTGAATAAAAATGTAAATAAAGATTTGCCTAAAATTACTTGTCCAAGAAATAATTCTCCCTCCCCCTTAAGCTAATACTTTGATAAGCTCTGTACAGTGATCCTGATTTGGAGCGTGACCTTTGAAAATGCTCTCCAGCTTGATTAAAGATGTATTAAATTTGTTTAAATAAACCTCGTTGTAATGGCACATCATTTGTAAGAAGCTATTAGGGGGTTGGAAACGGTGCGACGGTATTTGCATGAAAATGTGCCCTGCTCAAATTGAGGATCTCTCCTGAATTAACTGCAAAGGGAAAGTGACACTTCCATAATTTTTTTTGACAAAAAATAATCTGCAAAACTTTATGCTAACCTCTGTGCACCGGGGAGGAGGAAACAGCATGTCAATACTGGAACTATACAAGGAGCACAGATTCTCCTTTGAAACTATTTTGCTTGCATTTTTGGTCAAGATTAGTTTGCATTTCTTACATTTTCTTAAAAACAACAACAACAACCCACAGCTGTGTGTCTTATTGTAAACAACAGACAGTAAAGTAATAAAAAATAACTGAAGTAAAGTTGCAGCATAAAGTTTGGGGAGGTGCTACATGCTCGTTGAGGCCTTACTCCTGCGGAGTTCATAATGCCTGATCTTTGCCCTGTTCCTTGGGATCTGGAGACATGGTGTGGTTATTCAGTGCGGAGGGAGAATCCATTTTGTGCATGATCAATGGCAATTTGATACTTAGGGTGCAATTCAAAATAGCACTAAGCAAGGAAGGCATGTGGGGAACTCTTGCAACAGGACTCCCCCCTTCTCTCTCCATACCATCTATGTGCCCCCTAAGCCTGTTTCCCCAACCTATAGAGCAGATTTAGAGGGTGTGGAGGCACACGGGGGCAGGAGGGGGGGATTCTGATGTGTGAGTGGACCGTGTATGCAACAATTTAGATTAATCCGAACTTCAATATTATTTAACATGTTCGGAGCAGGTATCTTTCATATTACTCAACTTGAGCCCTTGCACTGAAAACATGTCTTCATACCTAGCCCTGGAGAATCTGGTCTTGGATTATGCATTGGCCATCATACAAACATTTCTTTGAAAAAAGAAAATTGCTTCAGATCAGGTATACAAATCCTGGTGTTGCAATGCTAAAGTATTTCACTTATTTATTTTCTTATTTGCAGGCTAAGTTTTCTCCACAATCGCTCTGAGAAGGAGGCTGGTGAGGTGACTAACTCTGGACAACCCAATGAGCTTTATGGTTGAGTAAAGATTTGCGCACAAGTAAAAGTCCAGCCTCCTTGGTTCTCCAATTTAGCAACTCCTACCCTAAAAATGTAACAAATGCAGGCTGATATTGGCTACTAACTGATGATCTGAAAACTCAAAGCCCCAGAAAGGTCTCAGAAATTATGTCCCTGGGAATTTTGTTGTGGTTAAAAAAATATTTTTCTCACTCCTTTGGGAAAAGGCTACTGAATATTCTCCAACATTCTGCCATTCTTTTCCTCTTCCCCCACAGTGCCCTGGAATGATGCTAAGCCCAAAGCATTGTGGGAGATTGAAACAGTGGTCAGGTAATCAACACAGTTGCTGCTGATACCAGAAACAAAAACAAAACCCTGAGTGGGGAAGAAAGAAGCTATGCAACTTCATCTGCTGACGGTGAACCCCACATCTGAGAAACTGTTGAAGAATTTATCCCCACCCTGCAGAAATTCAATGACCTTCCCCCCCCCATCCATGAGACTCAAGCTAATTTGAAGTCTGCCAATCCTGACAGCGAACCCAGGGTCCCTCAAAATGGAATGAGAAATTCAAGAGGTTCACTTTCCGACTTTTAAAATAGGAATTAATTCTCCTCCACTCCGTGTAAAATATCCTGCACATCTAGACTGTTATTTAGTGGAGTGCCGCAGAGCCCCAGCAGCCTTGCTTCGGAAATATTTTAAACCATTGTGGTGAAAGGGAAAATTGGTCTATTTCGCCTGCAAAGAAATTAGCATTGTGGAAATGTAAATGGAGGTCGCTAGATGAAAGGGGGGGGAGTGTAGATGGCACTGCTAATCATGAATCATGGCTGTCTCCATTCCAATGGATTTATAGATGAATTTTGCAAAAGTTTAGAGAAAGGTAAATTTTCCACTCGATGCCATGGCATTTAGATGATTAGACGATAGGTAGATAAATAGAAAGATAGATTTCACTCCCACATGAAGCATATAGATTGCCAAATGTACTTTAATTTCTTCCAATGGCTCCCAACTGAGTGGGTAACTGATACACTAATGAAAAAGTGTCTCTCCTTTAAATCAAACCTTAAATTAAAACCTTTCTCATTTGCCTTGTGAAGCCAGGGCTCTGGGACATCTACGAGAGCCCAGGAACACAGGCTCGGTCTGTTGTATCCTCCAATCTTATTAACCCACAAAAAGATGATGATTGAAAACATCAGCTCTGACTCTCTGTCGTGCCTTCTGCATTAGAATCGCTGGCAGCAGCCTTAAGGAACATTCATTCTCCAAATCAATATGTTGCCAATGCCAAATGTTCAAACTACAGCTTTCCTTCACCCATTTTGAAAAAAAAATAACAACAGAGGATAGTTTTAAGAACCTGATAATATTTTCAAAAATATGCTGATATACAGTGTATATATACAACACACACACACACACACACACACACACACACACACACACTTTTTAACCAGTTTTAATTTTTCTCCACTCACATCAGAGTTCTGATAGGCTTATATTAATAAGGAGAATGAAAGTACAATCTTATATGTGTCTACTCAGAAGGAGGTACTTCCAGGCAAGTAGGTATATGATTGCAACCTCAGGGGAACAGTCTTAACCCACCAGTTCATGATCTTGGTGGGGATTAGGGTTGGGTGAAAGTGGCCCTTCACCCCACTTCACAGTAAGGGTCTCCACTACTACAGAAGCCCCCACTTTGCATGCCAAAGTTCTGAGCTGTTGGGGAGTTGGCACAGAAATAGTCATGTTCCTGCAAGTTCCCCACAAGAGGTGTTGCAAGCGTGGAGCAGGGCTGCCCAAGGATCCACTGGATTCTATGCTGACCCAGGGGCCCAATTTGGGCCGTTCTCCTGCACCAATCTGGAACTGGCGCAGGAGAAGAAACCTCCCATCTGCCACTCTGAACAGCAGAAACCAGCAGGGCGTTGAATGCAGAACAGGCAACTTCCCATTTACACGTGTTCAAGGCACGTGTGAATGCGGACAACGCCGCAAAGCTGGAAGTGGTATGAAAAGGGCAAAAAACTGCCCTAAAAGAGAGCGAAAAGGGCAAAAATGTTGCGAGAACAGCATCTAGCAATCCCATGAGACTTTACAAGTGCAATCCCAGGAGCCCTTGCACTGTCCTTTGAGAGCTGGAGTTTGAGCAAGGAGGTTGGACGGTAGTGATTGTGGCGTTCACAGGCCTTCTCAATAGTTTTCCCGACATGACTTCACTTAAACGTGCAGTGCCTTGGAATGTAAGCCCCCTGTAAATGAAGAGTTGCCTGTAGTGGCTTGACTACTCTGCTTGTCCCAGGGGCCAGGTGGGCCTGAGTTAGGATATGAGATCCCTTTATTATGTAAGTTAGCAGAGAATGTACAGTACATAATCAGAACTGCCAGCTGTTCATGGAAAAGTCTGGGTTCAAAATCAAGGCAATGGAATTGATAGATACCTGCTGGGAAAGTTGTAAGGTTTGAGCAAATATAGACTTCTTTGTTGTTTTATGGTTGTGTTTTATATTAATAATAAAACCTTAGTTTGAGCAGCAAACAACCACAGCAAGGAGTTGAACTGGCTTTAAAGGAAAGAAAAGACTTGCCTGAAGAGAAAGCTTCCAGCTGAATGTTTTAATTGTCTCCAAGCCTGGGCTATAGCAAACGTCTCTGATCATTCCCTAATGTTGAGGTTACAGAATTTAACTTGGACTGGCTGGCTGGCAAGCAGTTTGCACCTTGTGTTTCAATGAAGTAACCATCTCCCTTATGATGATCAACGTGATCTTGTGCAATGAGCCAAACTTGAGCCACGAGAAGAACCTCAGCTCTGGTCTAATTGCTTCATCATGCACTTTACAATAATCTCCATTCTGGATTTTCAGTAGGTCAGTATGGAAACTGCCCTGGTCAGAGTCTGTAATGATCTGCTTATTAACTGTACTGCAAGTTCTCTCTGCTTTCGTGCTGTTAAGACTAACTAACGTACTTTGAGTTTTGTCAGCCATAGCCATTTTACTGCACAGCTTAGGCCCGCCGAGCAATTTCATTTCAACCTTCATGGGATAAAGAATATTGGAGGGGTAGTAAGTCAAGGAGAAATTTTTGCTGGGGGGAAATTGTATATGATGATAAATGTTTTGGAATATTTTTTGGAGATTTAACAAAACCGATTTTTTTTTAAAAAAAGAATTTCACCCAGCAGCTTTTCTTCTTCTTCTTCTTCTTCTTCTTCTTCTTCTTCTTCTTCTTCTTCTTCTTCTTCTTCTTCTTCTTCTTCTTCTTCTTCTTCTTCTTCTTCTTCTTCTTCCACCACTACTACTATATTATTTATACCCCACCCACCTGGATGGGTTTCCCCAGCTACTCTGGGTGGCTCCCAACAGAATATTAAAAACACAACAAAACATCAAACATTAAAAAGTTCCCTAAACAGGGTTGCCTTCAAATGTCTTCTAAAAGTCAGATAGTTGTTTATTTCCTTGACATATGATGGGAAGCTGTTCCACAGAGCAAATTCCACCACCAAGAAGGCCCTCTGCCTGGTTCCCTGTAACTTTGCTTCTCACAGGGAGGGAACCTCCAGAAGGCCCTCGGCACTGGACCTAAGTGTCTGAGCTGAACGATGGGGGTGGAGACACTCCTTCAGGTACACTTGACTTTTAACCATCATTTTTCCCACATTGAAAAGCCCATGGTGGACTATTGAATGGATCTGTCCTACCCTTGGATGGGGGGCTGTGGATCTAGGGCAGTAGATGCATCCAATATGGTGGCTTCATGGCTCAGGGAACACTTCAGCCCCTCTTGAGGCACATTAGCATGCTCACAGTTTAGGTATGCTTGAGGGATTTGTTCTTTGCAAGTTCTAGTTGCAAACTAACCTAATCCACACCACCTCAACTAATGTGCAGATTTGAACATTAAGAAAGCCAACAGGTTTTGCATTTCCTGAGTGTTTTGATGTGGTTTTTAGCTTTTTATTTAAACTTTTAAAATGTTAAATGCATGTATTGAGAGAAAATAGCATTAAAAATAAAAACAAAAACATTAAAGTAGAAGTTTCAGAATCATTTTAAAACAAATAATAAATCACATGTTAATTTGGAAAAGAGGCAGACAAGGCCTGTGGGAGAATGCTTGCAAAAGTGACACAGATCAGAAATAGGCAGATTCGACCAGTTTGGGAATCGCTGGTTCAATTCATGCCAATACAATACAGCCTTTGACTTGTCTGCTGATAGGAAGAGTATTGCAACTTGTTCCCAACTAACACCTCCCCATTTGGCTCACGCTTCTGCCTGTTTGTTTGTTGAAGTAAAAACTTTTCATTGCAAAGTTTCTTTCTGTAAACTACCTTGGCATCAGTGCACACAGCGAAGGAATTTATAAATGGGACTGTGATTAAAGATTAAAAATCATTATTGGGTGCTGGCATGGGTTAGTTATGAACTATATGTGATCCAAGTGAAACACTTTCTCTCTCTCTCTGTTTCTGTTTCCCCCTCAGTTTAAGTCAGTAATGGCTTGGACTAACTTCAAATGTAGCTGATTTCCATGACAACCACTATAAATCAGAATGAGGGATGTTGCTGAGCATTTTCCCCTCCACCTTTCCCTTAAAAAGTTTCAGCAGGGAGCGTTCTCAACTTTTAAGTCTACACGCGAAGTGCAAAATGTGCATGTTTTCGACTGCTTTGCACATTACCTCAGCACTTTCATCGATTTGCTTCTTGTGCATTTTTCAGAACGGCAAGTTACTTACTTACAGTTTCAGTTGGTGGGAGACAGTGAAGAAACTAGAGCTGCAATCTTTGGTCGATTCATGGGTTGAATAAAATGATGGAGTGAAGAGGTAATGTAAATCAGGGTTGGAAACATCACTCTATAGCCAGTCTTGGTTTATTTCACATGTGTTCCTTCATAAATCCATTCCATCCCATTTCTGTATTAATCTGTGATATTTTTTTAAATTTTTAAGAAGCCAGGCAAATACACACACACACACACACACACACACACACACACACAAAGGTATGTTTTATCTCAATGTTTGTATTTTTAATGTATTGAATTCCAAAATACACATTTGATGCATTTTGATACATTTCGAGTCAAGAATTGTATTGCACAATTTAGAGAAGTATAAAAGCTGAAGAATAATTATGTCCTGTTCCATGTAACTGTCTGGGAGGTATAAATTACGTTGGTTCGCTTTTGTGAAATATTTGGGCTACTTCATTCATTCCATTTTTCCTATGCAGATACACATACTGTACAAAGAGCAATCTTGTGTTCACCATAATATGTTAAGATCACATGTGCCCCTGTTATATAGCAGTATTTAATCAATTAACCAGCTAGAGCAATACACGAGAGAGAGAGAGAGAGAGAGAGAGAGAGAGAGAGAGAGAGAGAGAGAGAGGAGTTTTAATTGGCTAAAAAGATGCCATAATGAATCAGGAAACAGAATGCTCTCTCTCTCTCTCTCTCTCTCTCTCTCTCTCTCTCTCTCTCTCTCTCTCTCTCTCTCTCTCTCACACACACACACACACACACACCCTGCAGATGGCAAGACCCATCTTTTAAAAGATAGGCTCCCTTTTCTCACACACAGGAGAATGTGTTTTTAAAAGTTCTGACACACATGCATAATCTCTAGAAACAAGAGAAGTGTACTTCTTACTACAGAAATGTTGTTTACCCATAGGCAAATTCATGTAAATTTGATCAACAGATTAACCTCAAATGATTAATTGATTAAAGTTCATTTTATCAGGTTTCAGCCCATATCATGCCACATGTATGGGATCCACAGTTGTCAGCAGATTGACAGCACGTATTTATGTTTTAAAACAGCCACGGACACAGTCTTTCTACAGAAGAGTGACATGACATACTACATGTGTGTGTGGCATTTTGTACATGCGGGTGGCACTGTGGTCTAAACCACTGAGCCTCTCGGACTTACCGATCAGAAAGTCAGTGGTTCAAATTCCTGTGATGGTGGTGAGCTCCTGTTGCTCTGTCCCAGCTCCTGCCAACCTAGCAGTTTGAAAGCATGCTACTGCAAGTAGATAAATAGGTACCACTGTGGCAGGAAGGTAAATGGCATTTCCGTGCATTCTGGTTTCCATCACAGTGTCCTGTTGCAGCAGAAGTGGTTTAGTCATGCTGTCCACATGACCCGTAAAGCTGGCTGTGGACAAACGTGGCCTGAAAGTGAGATGAGCGCCGCAACCCCATAGTCGCCTTTGATGGGACTTAACCGTCCAGGGGTCCTTTACCTTTACCTTTACCTACATGTGTGTGTGTGCAAATCATGAACTATTACAAAGCATTGGTCAAATTTCACTTCCTGGCAGCTTGTGTAACTGTAGCATAGCAATAGGGAGAGTTGAGAGGTTGGTGCAGTGCGGATGCACTGGCAGGAGCACTGGACTGCTTCTGCTGGTTCATTTGTACCATGCCAACCTTCCACCGCCTAGTGTAGTGGCTTCACCCCACCAGGTGTGCTACTTCCAGAGGTCTTCACAACTTGTGACCCATAAAGCTGAGTGCCACTCACTTGCCATGTATAGCGGTTCCAATGAAACTGTTGCTCTTGCCAGAGTCGCAAACAATGGTGGGGACTGTCAAGTAACTGGCCAATTACAATACAGGTACATGGCTAGTGAAGGGTGTAGAGCAGCCATGGGCGTAGGCAGGGGGGGCAGGAGGGGGCAGCTGGCCCCCCCCAGAAGCAAAAAAAATAATGTATTTTACAGACCATAACCAGCACTTTCCCCCTCCAAAAACTGAAGTGGAAAGGGCTTTGCTTTAGCAAGAGCAGCTAAGTCTTCGCTTGCTGGGGGGGGGGAGGACACAGCAGTAACAAAAACACATCAAATAAATAAAGCAAAGTGGCTACCAGTAGTTAAGCAGTTAAGACAATGGAGCATATATCCCCAGGCAAGATTCGATAGCTGACCATTTCATCCTATTGTTCTTAAGTGGGAGTTGTTAATGAGCATTCAGGAGCATTAAGAGTTCTATTGGCGATTTAATGAGGGTGCAGACTCAGAGGATTCAATTTGACTAAGGTGGCTCTGCAAGGCTAAAAAGAAGTGAATAAGAAAGGGGGGAGGCTGTAGCTTTGACAGACACAGTGATGTTTATAAAAAGCATTGGTGTTCCAGTCTGCCCCTCCTCCTGCATATGTATACTGTAAATCAGGGGTGGCCACCTCCCAAGAGACTCTGATCTACTCAGAGTTTAAAACTGGGGGTGATCTACCCCCTTTTGGGGGGTTCAGGTCAAAGCTGTTGAGGTTTTTTTAAAGGAAGGGAAGCTTATTTTAGGAGGGAGGGAGGCCCATTTTTGTTTAGGGCTTCAGGTCATAGTTCAACTTTTTTGAGGGAGGAGGAAAATTTTGGGTGAGCTTTTTTTAGGGGTGCCAGTGACCTACCAGTGATCTACCACAGACATCCAGTGATCTACTGGTAGATCACAATCTACCTGTTGGACGTGCCTGCTGTAAATCAAGCAGAGAGAAAGCTGCTTACAAGGCTCCTGTACATGCAGAGTTCCAGCATCACAGCGTCACCCAGAGGCACCCACAAATATGAGTTATCCCTCTCTCTATTTCTTCCTTCCTTCCCTCTCTCTTCCATCCTTAATAAAATACCGGGGGGGGGGCAGATAAGCCCCACATAGAAAGCCCATCAACATGGGGGGATGACTCTTTCAAATACGGTATTTACCAGTAATTGGGGGGGGGGAGGCACCTAGGCCTCTAGGAGTTGGCTGCTATGCCTAGGAGTAGGACAATTCAAGAAAGCAGAACGATGCATATGGTATGGTAATATATCAATAGAATCGTAGAATTGTAGTCGGAAGGGACCACAAGGGTCATCTAGTCCAACCCGCTGCAATGCAGGATTTTTTTCCTAAGGTGGGGCTTGAACCATGGTTGAAATATTATGCTGATATGCAGCAACGCCTCGGAGCCGTCGTGGCTGCAGCCGTGTCTTGCCTCGCCCTTGCCCGCCCTGCCACCCCCTCTCGCCTGCCCGACCCTCCCGTCCTCTCCAGCCAAGCAGGGTAGCCGCCAACGCTACCAGCCCCAGAAGCACAAGGTGGCCGCTGCCGCCGCCGCCACAATGTCATCAGGCCCGCTGGCCCTTTAGCCCCGCCCACTTCGTGGCCCCTCCCCTTCCGTGCCTTGGCCCCGCCCCTGAACGACCATGGCTTGCCCCCCCCCAGTTTTGATCCTGGCTACGCCCCTGCAGCCATCCCCAAACTGCGGCCCTCCAGATGTCTTGGCCTACAACTCCCATGATCCCTAGCTAACAGGACCAGTGGTTGGGGAAGATGGAAATTGTAGTCCAAAACATCTGGAGGGCCGAAGTTTGGGGATGCCTGGTGTAGAGCTTGGTGGGTCACAGGTTGTGCAGATCTAGCATAATCCAAACCGTGGCCAGTATGGATAGAAAAGACTCATCATTCAATATAATTAAACAATTAGAAGATGATGCCCAGCTGTTAAATCATACACATCATACTGAAAGAGAACTGAAGGCCTGAAACTTTATAAACTACAAATTAGTGTGGATTTTTTTTAAAAAAAAACGCTACCTGGCCAAGCTTCTGCACACAGTTGGCTTGAAGACAGTTGGCTTGACATCTTGGTATGTTTCTGAATACCAGTTGAAGGAGGAAAGAGCGCTTTTTTTTGTTCAGGTCCTGTTTGCAAGTTTCCCACAGCCATTTTGTAGTTCAGGATACTGAACTAGATGAGCAATTGGCCTGATCCAGAATGTTCTTGTTAGTTTTTAATGTTCTGTTGAACAAACAATTTGCCTAATAATGTTAGACATGGCAAGTGGCAGAATGCATATTGTTTTATTTTTCCTAGTTCACTTCTCCAAGATGAAAGCGATGAGCACTATAAAGGCTGAACTTCATGGCAATTCGTATTCTGACAAAAGACATTTCTGGGGCCTTGATGCAAGGTGTGATGACATGAGGGCCATATAAACTGTCACGTGATCATGTCCTAATGATGTCACAAAGCATACTGTAGCTTTTCAAATAATCCACAACATCACCTCACACCACAAGGGTCACAATTAATTTAAATGAGTGCTGTTCATTCTGAATTAGTGTAACTGTTTGGAAGCACAGGCAAATAAACACAACAAGGGAACTTCAGATGTCTCTAGTCATAGCTGTCTTTCTGCTTTCCAAAGACAAATTGCATCTGACACCTGAAATTTGACAACAGGTTAAGCAGATTTTGGTCAACCTGGGGAGGGGGGATCTAAGAGGCTGATTTTTCTTTATATGCCATTTAAGGTCAATAGTGCTATAAATATCACAACATATGCAGTGAATGCACTGATAAAATCTTTCACAGATGGGCAACTTCTGTTAGACCTTAAACAACAAGCTTGTCATCTATAGGTGCTGTTAAGAAGCAGCAATTTCACTTACAAATTCAACCTTTGCTTAGCTGCAAACCCTGTTTTAGTTCCATGATAATGTAATCACATCATGATATCAGCACTTGCTCAAGTTGTGGAACCTGGGAAGGGTCCCGCCTACAAATCCCAGGCTTTCTCATATGAAGACTGACATTTTTCTTTTGCATGTGTATACCTCTTAACCACCCCCTGAAATGAATTCAGACAAGACTCAAATTTTTGGTTTGGTTTTTGGCAGAATTTAGGCCACAACTTTATTGATTACAATCAGGTGAGTGGTTGCATAGGCTCTGGTTCTACTAGCTCCCTGCACCCTTGCAGGTAGCGCTGACTCTGGGCACCAACCATAAGTCAGCCTCAGGTGAACACCTGAGACAGTGGCAAGCAGGAGCCCTGCTAGGCCTCCACCCAGATGTCCCCTGGACTCAGGCTCCGGGCACAACCCCTCACAGGGAAGACCAACCATGAGTCCGTGGATTCCTTTAATGGAATACCCAATGCATAGGGATGGCTAGGCATCCTGCTACCCCTGTCACCTGAACCAGAGCCTATACTGTATGCAACTTTACAAGTTGTGACAATTTGCTACACAGCAGGCAAAACCCAAATGGCACCAGCCAATCAGCCAAGTGGGGGAAATTCCAGCCATGCCCCTGCAATAATGGCAGATGACACACGATGGCATAGCAAGGTCATGCATGCAAGCCCCAAATATAGAGAGAGGTGGACGGGTACTCTGATGCACTGGCTCAAAAGAGAAAACTCAGGGACACGATCAATTTGACTGGCGTCCCTCTGGCCCAATTACTCCCAGGATTGAGGGACCTCCAATAGGGTGTTGTGGCCATCCAAACGTTCCCACCCACAACACAGGGTCTGGCTGCCAGGTCACACCCTCTTGTTAGGGAGGACCCAATTTTTCACTTCCGAACCAGGAACCTGTGTGTTTCATTTAAGGCATAGGGCAAATATAGCAAGGCTTTAAGTTCTCAAAAAGGGGGAACAGCCATTGCTTCTTTATCCCAGAGTAGTCCTAGGTATGTATCCCAATATCTGTAGCACCTAGCAAAGACTTGTTCAGTTTGCAGTCTCCATCTGGGATCCAAGTCCACTAGCTGAATCTCAAGGCTACCTTGGTTGTTGTGGTGGTGGTGCTTGTTGTTGCTGCCATGCTCATTCCCCCTCACCCATCTTGTTTCTTGGAGAGCTTTGGGGAGCTCAGAAAAACTTGCCACTGTTTTTTTGACAGTTGGGCTGGTTGATTCTAATTAAGGTTTCCCAGGGAGCATGGAAGGAGTGAGAGGAGCAATATTTCTAGTGTGTCCTTGTCACTTCCCACAGCACCACCCTTCTTATTCTAGCAGTACTTCACGGAGAGGTACCAGGGCTCAATCTCATAAGGAAGTCATAGCCATAGTGTTGCCCACTTGCAGGAATCCACCCTCTCCATCCCCTCTGTGTGCCCCAGTGATTCGCTCTAACCTTTAATAGCCAATATTTATTTGGACATAAGGGGCTTCAGAGAAGAAGTGAGAAAGAAGAAGTTCCAATGCTTGAACTGACACCCCCTCACACTATATCAGATCTCAGCCACTGGATCAGGAATTACACACACACACACACACACACACACACACACACACAATTATCCTTTTAATATGACAATTTTATTTTCACAAAAAATAAAATAAAATATATAGACAATATCCCTCCAGGAAGAAGGGTAGAGCTAGGAAATCTATGTAATATTTAGCATTTTTTTGGCAAACTCATTCCTATGATTTTTGTTCCAGGACAACAAGGAGGGTCCCAACTGTCTATGAATGTAGAATTATTTGCTTTCCAAAAGTCTTTTATCATTAAAAAAATTCAGCGTCTCCAAAAGTTTGCCAGTCATTTCAGAGCCAATGGTCCACAGTAGGTAGGTCTGGTTTCTTCCAATATTTTGCAATTGAAATATGGGTTGTAATTAACAAATTGTTTAGTAAACATTGATGTTCTTTTTTCTATCAAGAGTTTCTCAGGACCATCAGCAAACGTTTTTTTAAATGTATGGCTTCCCATATACTTGGGTGTCCATCTTCTGATGAGTAGTTGCTGCCTGATGAATTAACTAAGGAAGCAAGCAAGTATCTCCTGCATCAGGGTTGACCCTACCATTAGCAGTTGCCTCAGGTGGTAGTTGGTGAGGGGCAGGGTTCAGCAGGGAGGTGTTGGAGGACAGAGCTGTGTGTGACATACGGTCTGCTCTAAGCTGTACATTTGCCTGTATAGTTATATACTTATTTATGTGCTGCTTGCATGCCAAACGGCCTTCCAAGCCATTGACAATGGTGAAATCAGTCAAAAGTTTATTGCATTAGCCTTATAGCCATAGCACATATAAAAGATCAAACAGGCAATTGTCGCACAACAACATAGAATGCAACAAATACAACTATAACATTAAATATAAAATCCAGCTGAGTGCGACTGGTAAGGTAAAAGACAAAGCAAGGCGTGTCAACTGTGAGTATAACAGGAATTTGCATAGGACTAGGGCTTGGCAAGTTAGCCAAAAAGGTGGCTCTGAGTTTCAGGGCCTGTAAAATGTAGATGGTCACATTGCGTGAAACCAAGGGGTTGACGTCCACCAATAAGTACTTCATGCGGTCGATGTCCCGGGTGATGGTCATCGGGATTAAAGAGAGAAGCCTGGATCTTACTGAGGCATATAAATGACAGTAAAAGAAAAGGTGTATATAGTCCTCAATCTTTCTCTCATTGTAAGGGCAGAGTCGGAGGTTCAATGGTGTGTTGGAAAAAATGCCATGTAAGAATGCTGTGGGGATGCCGTGGAATCGAGCTAGTGTGAACGTCCTTCTTAACGTGGGGTTTGTCAATTTGTTCAGATAGTGGGCGAGAGATCTAACTGCCTTCACGTGGGGAAGCCACGTGGAGAGTTTGGCCGCTTTAGATTGTGCTAGATTGAAGGCTTCATCCCTAGCTAGGATCCAACTGCGGAATTTATCGTCGTCCCATGGTAAAGATGCATCTCTGTACCCTGACCATTGGTTGGATAGATGTCTCCCCTCCTGTTGCAATGCTTTTTATGCTGCTGTTTTGTTAACTTTGCCCCTGTTTTGTTTTTGTGCTTTTATGTATAATATAAATGCACTTACTATAATATAATGTATCTGTGATTTTAATATAATGTGCCTACTAACAATGTATCTGTGATTCTTAGCAGAATAGATTTTTTTGACAGCATGGTCCATTTATAATAAATAAACAAATAGTGGCAAACTTTTGACAAGCCTATTTAGTTACATTTGAAAGGGATAAATGGATCACACGATTAAAATGTAATTAAATTCAACTCCATGCTCAAAACTTAGCATAAGATTCTTAATTTTCTAATATTCATTCACCAAATGCCTTCTAGGCTGACCACCTTACATTTAATGTTATTTGCTCTCTGTAAATATTTATTAACATAAATATGAGAAGCAAACATTGCATTGATGGAATCCGAGGTGGTGGTGGCTGACCAGAAAATAGATCTTAGGGTCATGGTGGATAGTTAAATGTAAATGTCAGCAGTGTGCATCAGATGTGAAACATTCCCTTGCTAGGAAATATTAGGAAGGTCATCAAAAATAAAACTTCAAATATTGTAATGCTTTTATGCAAATTTATTGTGTCCACTCTTGGAATATTATGTACACTTTTGGTCACCCCTTCTCCAAAAGGAAAGTGTGGGGCTGGGAAAGGGGAAAAATATCACCATGCTAGAACATGTCTAATCTAGTGAAGTGGAATGGTGGGAAATTTGATACAAACAAAAGGAACACCACATAGAAGAAGAAGAAGAGTTTTGATTTGATATTCCACTTTATCACTACCCGAAGGAGTATCAAAGCGGCTAATATTCTCCTTTCCCTTCCTCCCCCACAACAAACACTCTGTGAGGTGGGTGGGACTGAGAGACTTCAGAGAAGTGTGGCTAGCCTAAGGTAACCCAGCAGCTGCATGTGGAGGAGCGGAGACGCGAACCCGGTTCCCCAGATTACAAGTCTACCACTCTTAACCACTACACCACACTGGCTCTCTTTAACATACTTAGATTGTGACATTCGTTGCCACATGATGAAGTGTTGCCCAACAATTTAGATTGTTTTAAATGGGGATCATACACATTCCTGGATGATAAGGCTACCAGTGGCTACTGGTCATTATGGTTATATGCTACCTCCTGAATGCCACAGGCTACCTTTTACTGGGGAGCAACAGATTGTGCTCATGTCCTACTTCTGGTCTTAGAATGATCTCCGGTTGCACCTGTGAGAAATAGGACACTGGACTAGATAAGCCTTTGGTCTGAAAAAGCAAGACTGTTTTTCTGCTCTCACCCTGTTCTGTTTTAATTTGTGTTTGCTTCATACTGTAAACGAAGTACAACCTCCGCTTTCTGTGACAGAAGGCTCGTTAATACCAGAACTGTGGATTGGCAAAACTAGTCTTAATTGAGGAGTCAAAGTCCAGTGAAGCAAGGAGGCTTCCATTAAAAAAAAAATGGCCTGTGAAGACACTCTTTGAGCAGGCTTTTGGACTCCATTATTGGTTGTTTTGATTTAGTAGCCCAAAGGGAAGATGGGTGGCTCCCGCTCGGAAGTGCCAAAGAAACATTAGGATG
This sequence comes from Zootoca vivipara, assembly GCF_963506605.1. NCBI lineage: Eukaryota > Metazoa > Chordata > Lepidosauria > Squamata > Lacertidae > Zootoca > Zootoca vivipara. The sequence goes on from NC_083276.1 coordinate 101,044,264, forward strand.
TACAAAGTTCTTGGGCAGAATAAGCAGGAACAATAAGATGGAGAACAAATAAAAAGTTTTTTTGGGGGGGGGTAAAGGATGGATCAGAGCTGAGTCTAGTGCAGAGCCCCCATCTTCCTGGTCCATGGAAGCTGAATCAGGCAGATCTGCCTCTTGGGGCCACCCACTACAAATCAAAGCATACAGTAAGCATGGAGTGGGAAGATGCTGGATCTTCTACCTGGCTCCAGGAGGTTTGTCCCTGTGGGAGTGCTGCTTGCTCGTTGCCCTTTATGAACGAGCAACACCCTGCAGCACGCAGGATCGAATGCTTACAGCTGGTAAGCGGGAGATTCCATCTTGCATGGTGCTGCTCGTTCATCAGTGCCTTAAGCCCTTGTGAAGAAGCTGCACCCTGCATCCCACACCTGGGAGACCAGGGTTCAAATCCCCACTCAGTTGTGAAACTCACTGGATTACCTAGGGCCAGTCACTGCCTCTCAGCCTAACCAGCTCCACCTCTCCCCACCCTCTGACTCATAGCTGCCAAGTTTTCCCCTTTCTCGCGCGGAAGCCTATTCAGCATAAGGGAAAATCCCTTTAAAAAAGGGATAACTTGGCAGCTATGCTCTGACTATACATAAGGGTCTGGACATCTGTTTCAGTGTATCTGAAGAAGTGTGCATGCACACGGAAGTTCATACCTATGACAAACTTAGTTGGTCTCTAAGGTGCTACTGGAAGGTTTTTTTTAATTTTTAATTTTGTTTTGACTGCGTCAGACCAACACGGCTACCTACCTGTAACTACTACTTCACTGGGCTATTGCAGGGATTGAATGAGGAATGGGGAGAACCATATGTTTCATCCTGAGCTGTTTGGAGAAAAAATGCAATCAATCAACCAATATATCTATCAATCAAAGGTTTTTGTCCTCAAAACCTGGTTCCCCCAAGTGTGCTGAGACCTCCTCTTTGTGCCGGGAGGTGCTGTTCCAGCTCCACAAGGAGAATTTCCTTTCTCAAAATTAATTCAGACTACAGTACTTTGTCTGTTATTTGCTCCACATCATAAAGGAACTGAAAGATCTCTCATTGTGAGCTTTCATTTTGTCCTTGGCCCTATCTGAAGCAGCCGGCACTAGTCATTGTACTGGATTGGAAGAAGCATTTCTTTAACTCCCCCCCCCCAATCCGCTTCCACCTTTTCCATTTAAGAAATGAAATTTGTTAAGAGAGTGGCCCACAAGACAGCAATAAGCCTGCTGGCAATTTGGAAGACCAAATTAAAAATAAGCAAACAGCTGAGACATTGAGTCTTAAAATTATCTCCAGCACATGCACAGTAAAATGTTTTCTCAAATTCTCCAAAGGATTTTTAATTATTACAGATTGTATTAATTAGGTGATTATGCAATGAATTGGTTTGGAGCCATTCCCATCTATTATGTATATAATATTAGGCACACAATATGTTTCTTTAAAAACAAAAAACAAAATAAAAAAATGGAAAAAGTCGATAGGTCTTATAAATTTCCATTTTATGGCTGTAATATAGGCAATGAACTTGCTCAAGCAGCTTACAATACTGTGACTTTGAAGAGACCACAGCAGTGACTAAAGGTGTAATAAATTACTACAAGTGTCATGCTATATATGTTATGAATCATAATGCCACACATTTAATTTTATATATAGCCACTCCTGATTTTTTCACTCATTGCTCCTTTGTCATTGTTCCCAAAGGGAATTCAGAAAGACTTAGGAGTTTCCACTTCCGCAAGATAAGGATTCCATACCTTTAAAAGAGATCTGTGTTGAATTTTCATGGGATTCAATTTCAGTGTTGAACTTGTTATATGTATGTGGATATAATGACTGGGGACTGGGCAGCCGCTTGTAATCCCCCCCCCAAAAAAATACATGTTTATGTCCATTGTTTCGTCAACCCACTGCCTCTGCCTCATCACCACTATTACTTTTTCTAACTTGAAAGAATTTCCAACTGGATGATCCCAGCCAACAAGCGATCATCATAGTAAAAATGATGCCATCATTGTGCCATATAGCCCAGCAAATATGTGTGCCAATACTATTTAGGCTGAGGAAAGGAAGGACTCCCATAGCTTTCAGTTTGAATGGATTTTGGGGCAGGGCAATAAATGGCTATGCAACCAGTTGTTGTTGTTGTTGTTGTTGTTGTTGTTGTTGTTGTTGTTGTTGTTGTTGTTTAGTCGTGTCCGACTCTTTGTGACCCCATGGACCAGAGCACGCCAGGCACTCCTGTCTTCCACTGCTGACCACAGTTTGGTCAGACTCATGTTGGTGGCTTCGAGAACAACCAGACTGACACTCAAATTTCCTATGCTATGCAGGCTACTTTATTGCCCATTGACATTGTAAGACTTTCACCCTGATCGCATTATCTTGTGCATAGGAACACAATGTTCACTTGGGGCAGAATGTCAAAGGTGATGCACCCTGGTTTACATGTATGAATCCCTCAGATCTTTGTTTTATTTGCTTTTATATTTATATATTATTTTCTGCTGTATTTTTGCTTTTAATGATATTGCTTTAACATTGTACATCATGTACACTGGCCCTAACATTTATTCAATTAGGACTTCACAAAGTGCCTTCATAATTTTTGGGTTCTCTCTAATAGCAGGTGGTGGAAGGAAAGGCATATTATAAAAATGCCTTTATTGAAATGTAAATATAAGTTAGAAAATGCATGCAACGTCCGCACTAAATTCCAAGCCCATGTTGCAAGTTAAGACACATATCAGCACCAGAGCCCTTATTTAAAGCAAGCAGTCAGTTGATATGTCCAAGACATATCAACTTCCTTTCAAAGCAGAACAAAAAACAACAACAGTAGCCCAGAATATTTCAGCATATTACAGCGTTGTTGTCTGAGAGCACCTCGCAGGAAATGGATGGACCACTGCCCTATTAGAGATGTTCCTGACAGATTATTGCCTGGTGACCATTTTTTAGTTCCTTCAGAACAGATAGTGAAACTCCCGCCATGCATGTCACAGAAGAGTGGAAATAACAATGTGTTGGGAGTTTTCCCCTGTCCTCGTTTTCAAATATCTTGACATTGAGAATGAGTGACAGTCCCAGAATAGGCTTCTTCCTCTCTAACACTAGTAACACATATTCCCCAAACAGTGTTGACAATCTACAACATGTGCTTGTAGGTAACTTGGTCTGGAATCCTGATGACAACTCTCTGGCAGCCACAGGCGGACACACAGACTAAAAGCCCTAATGGAATGCTCAGCCAACAAGTCTTTGGTGAAGAAATGTCTATGGCGTGTGGGAAAATCAGAGCAGGTAAGCAGGTCTTCTTTGAAGACTGGGTGGATTTATCCTACTTTTTCTTTTTACACCGCCACTCTCTTACACCTGGAAAGCAGTTCATTAATATAAAAGCTTTCTAATCTTTGCGCATTTAAAAATATGTGTTGGCTGCCTTTAAGAACCAACCCTCTGACAAGACAGCTTCCAAAGAAATATAACGAACTGGAAAACAAAATACAATAAAAACTATCAAATGCTAATAGTAAGAAAACATCTGGACCAAAAAAAACTAAAATGCAATGCGTAACTGAAACCACAAGTATCATCAGCGAAGCAGCACAGGAGGACTACACGATAGAGCACAATTCAAGAGAAAGTGGACAAAAGTTGAGTTTTTAGAGCTTACCTGTAAACCTGAAGTGATGTGGGTTGTCAAACCCAATAACGTTTCAGTTATCCCTCAAAATAATTGCATCAGAGGCACACATTGCAATCTATGACATTTTCATTTTAAAACGTCTTTCCTAAATGATGTTAGTTTACATGTTTGTTTTTCTTTGCTGCACCTCATTAAATGCCCCCCCCCTTTAAGCGGTCTGTGGGGAGACATACGCCTCGAGAAAATAACAGCCTCTCTCAAGTCGCCTCTGTGGAAAGGGACGTTCCGAATTTGAGTTTCATTTTGTAAAGGTGCCTCACCTTCCTCTAACTGGCTTTGCAAAGCCCTCCCAACTGATTCCTTTCAAATGCCTCGAGCTTTTGATGCCTGGAGAGCAGGAAATTGGAATTTGGCAAATATGTAAGGACTCTCACTCCAGGAAGCATACAAGAGGTATGAAAGGCAACACACCAGAGAATGTGTCTGCGAGAGGATGCAGGCTGGCATGCTTTCATGTGACAACAGCAAGAATAAAAATGAAAAACCACTGAGCAAGATATTGCATTGCAATAAGCAATATATGTGAGTCTGTGTCTGTCTCTGTGCGGACCCACACCCACATTCCTTTATATATCTACCTACTTGCTCACTCTATTTTCAATTTGAGGAAGATTTGCTAAACTGCAACAGGGTAACTCTTTGAGGCCCAAGGGCAATAAAGGAGCCAGGGCAGCATGCTGTCATACAGTCAGACATTTCACAAATGAAAATAGGAGCACTTCTGCTTATGTGCATAGATGGGTAGGGCAGGGGGAAAGCCAAAGGCCATGGACAAGTAGACAATGAGTCAGGAGTCAAAGACCAATTGCCAATGGGCCACTCAAGAACCATATTCAGGCATGCTAGAATCATGGGATGGGAAAGTGAGGATGTGCTAACTGGCTCCACCCTGCCTGTCACATCCTCACTGACTGGCCCAACCACCCTCCATGCATTTTGGAAGAAGGTTCAAAGCAGAAAACCTGATCAACACATGTACACTTCTCATGCGATGTAAAACACAGCACAATCAGGATTCTTTGTCACATGGACATGTAGATCAGTCCCCTTGCTGCAGAATTTCATTGGAAATGGTGGCATTTGGAAGGGTGGATACAGTAAGCGTGTTCCCAGACACCCAGTGGTGAAGCTGCATCCTCCACTAACGGGGGCGGAGAGCAGGCGTGGGCGTGGCTGGTGCCCCCGGGGGTGTGGCGTGCATCCCGGGGGCATGGTACGCTGTCCGCGAGGGCATGGCAAACATTCTGGGATGTGACGTGCTGCCTGTGGGGGCATGGACAGGGGGGCTGGCGCATGTCCCGGGGGGCCGCCACGATGGCACTCTACCAAAATAGTGTTGCCGGGGGTGGTCTGCTCCCTCCGCATTCCTGTTCCTCTGCCAGTGCAGACACCCAGCCTACATTGAGGGCTAGAATAGCTGAAAAGTCCTAGAGACATAGAGGGATTGTGCTGAATCTTCCAACTTTCAGTTTTGCTGTTGGGACCCCAAGTTCTAGTATTAGGAGAGGAAGAAGAGCTTCTCCCTATCCATTTCCTCCACCTCATGCATAATTTTATGTACCTCTAACATGTTGCCCCACAACTCACTTTTCTTCTAAACTAGCCCGCCCCCCACAAACATGGTATCTTTCTCATAGTGGCTCCAGCCCCAGCTCTGAACTTTGTCCAGCTCTGCAATACTTTTGTGAGGGATGGAGACCAGAACTAAACATGGCATTCCAAGTATGATCTCACCATACATTTTTTATAATAGGATCCTGATATTGGCAGCTTTATCCTAAAGATCCTGAATGTGGAATTCATCTTTTTCACAGCTGTCATACGCTGGGTCAGCATTTCCATTCACTCTTCAATGAATATCCACCACAACTCCAGTATCTCTTTTCTGACCAGTCACCACAAGCTCAAACCCCTAGAGCAAGCCAGTGAAATGAAGATATTTTTGCCCCAATTTTTATCAGTCTTTGCCTGCTTACACTGAATTACATTTGTCATTTTACTGTCCATTAACCCAGTTTGGAAAGATACCTTTGGAGCTCTTTTCAATCTCTTTTTGTTCTTACCACTCTTAAGAATTTGGTGTCATCGGAAAACATGGCTACCTCACTGCTCAACCCTAACTCCAGATCATTTGTGATCAAGTTTAAAAAGCACCAGTCTAAATACTGATACAGTCATACCTCGATTTAAGTACGCCTCGGTTTGAGTACTTTCAGTTTAATCCGTCTGGAATGGATTAATCCACTTTCCATTACTTCAATGGGAAAGTTCGCTTCATGTTAAGTATGCTTCAGGTTAAGTACGGACTTTCAGAACCAATTACACTCATATATCGGGTTAAGTACGCTTCAGATTGAGTACTCCGCGGACCGTCTGGAACGGATTAATCCACTTTCCATTACTTTCAATGGGAAAGTTTGCTTCAGGTTAAGTACGCTTCAGGTTAAGTACAGACTTCTGGAACCAATTGTGTACTTAAATCGAGGTACCACTGTACTTCTTGCCTCCCTCCATTGTGAGAACTGTTCACTCATTCATTTTCTCTGCTTCTAGTTCTGTAACCAGTTACTGATCCATAAGATGATAGAAAGACTTGTTCACTTATCTCATGACTGCAAAACTTACTGAGGAATATTTGATTAGGGACTTATATTTCAAAAATATAAGTACACACTATCGGGTCACCCTTTATGTAAGGATAATTGAAGTCACCCAGTACTGCAACTTATCCTTTTGATGGCACCTTGATCTCCTTCTCCATCTCAAGATCACTGAAGGGGGTAACTGTACACCCCCAATACTAAATTGAAACTCAGTATTGCCACCCATAGCAATTCATAGTTTGCTCCTTTGGGATCTCTAGCACTATATCCTCTTTATGGAGCAGAGTATGTATCTAAAGAGAACTCCTGCCTCCTGACTCATTTCCATTATACACGCTATATCCATGGCCTCCTTTAAAACCACCTTTCATAATATACCCTAGCATTACAAACAGTTTTGTATTCTGAACCAGGTAATTGTGAACTTGTAACTAATGTGCAACGTAACTAATTCTGACAATGGTAAGGAATAACTTCCTTTGGGTCAAAACCACCCTCAGGTGTTCTGAGCCTCTTATCCAGCTGTAGATGGAAAGAACACACAGTTGCTCCTTATCTTTGAAATTACAGAACTGATATGTTCAAAGTATTTGTTTCTCACAGGTGGCCAGCGGAGGCCAGCATCAGGGAAAAGTAGCCATCCAGGAGAAGCATTGACTTTGACTTATCCTCTGAACCCTTGGTCATTGACCCCTTTTAGAGTGGAAAAATATATCCTGGCTATTTGCAGTCGAGCAGTCGAGCAGAGGGGAAAAAAAATCTACTTCCTCATCATTCCACCCATGTTACCTATATAAAATTGGGTGGTTTTTTGGGGTGTGTGTGCGGTTTTTTGTTTTTTGTTTTTTACAACAAAGCTCTGTTTAAGTGTGAGAATCAGTTTCTCTTGACCACCATGTGTTTTGCTTTTACTGATATACGTAAGCTGGTTGCCTCTACAGCTCTTCTCAGTATGGAGAAAGCCAATATCAGCTAAATATCGCAGAATTTGGCATTTTCATCTCCCAAATTGGCCTGTTACTTAGAAAATGGAGAGAATGAGTGATATCCAATGTTAGTCTTACTCACAATACATCCAACTGAAATCAACGGACACCAGTAATTTAAGCCATTGGCTTCAATGGGTCTGCTCTGTGTATGACTTACTTGGGATTTTTCGGGGCAGTTTCACATTTGTTCAGCTTGTAGGATAGACCCAGTGTAGTATACAGTGGTTAGAGCCTTGAATCAAACCTAGGCTAGAGTCATTGCTCAGCTGTAAAGTATGATCTAAGTCTAAGGTAAGTCACTCTCTAACCTAACCTGGCTTGTAGTATTGTTGTGAGGGGAGAAGTATATTTTGCGATGGAGGGAGGGAGGACATTTGGATAAGTCCATGGATGTTGTTCTGAGCTCCCTGGAGAAAAAGCAGGATAGGCATGTATTAAATAAACTGGACAGCTGTCGCCTTTCTATATCTATAAGCAAAATAGTCTACTCTTTTCCTCTCAGCTCTCTAGATAATAAATATATAACTAGATCTCAGAGTGTGTTCATCCATTCATGTCCATTGCTTAATGATTGGAAAATCAAGTGGTGTGTGTGTGTGTGTGTGTGAGAGAGAGAGAGAGAGAGAGAGAGAGAGAGAGAGAGAGAGAGAGAGAGAGAGAGAGAGAGAGAGAAGAGCCACCACAGATAAAAATGATAACGATGAAGCTTTTACACCACCTCAAATGCTGGGCATATCATGAATGTGCGGTCACGGGCTATCGCATGAGAAGTCCTTCAGTGATGAACTATCAAATTTTGTATTTTCTTTGGCCTTTTGCTACTCCAAACTAGAAGATGGCTGTTGGTTCTTGTCAAACCAATCACTTCTGTGAAAAGTGCCATTAATTGCTCCAGAACCAGCACATCTGCTTTGTCTTGGCTTCCTGTTCCATTGCCAATCTTTTTCCTACTAAGCCTTCGCAAGTATGTAGATGAAGACACAACATCCTAGGATCTCATCCTAGGAACCTTTTGATGTCAACAAGCCACCCATTCAAGCAAAAAACTGACCATGGTTATCTTAGACTTGGGTCCTTGATGATGCCATTAGTCACTTTCTGGTGTCCAATGTATCACCATACGCATTCAGTAGTCATCCCAAAAAACACGCTCTTAGCTGAGTATTTAATTATTACCATCATCTTATTCCTTTCATGTCAGAATGATAGCAATAACTTTCACTGACTTCTGCCATTATTTACTATATCTTACTCACTGAAAAACCAGTGCACCAAATGATTTATTGCCCGTAGAGCTTGACCCCTCCTTGAATGCATATGCTGTACAAATACAAATAGCTTGCCTAAATTGAGAACGGGAGAAATGTTAGCATGTACAGTGGAGCTATTATAAGCTTAAGTGCCATGAGGCTGATGTCAGAGTTAGCAGAGGCTTTGGGCTAAATGTGTGAAAGTTAAAAGTCTTGCAGCATAGGAAGCAATAGTTTACCTACAAGCCAGTAACATCAGTGTCTAGCATAAATGTAGCATACTATGAAAAGGGATACTTCCTAACCCTTTCATAACCGTACGAATTCTCAAGGATTAATATATCCAAATATGCCAGTAAAACTTGGAAACTTAGTAAGGAAATGTGCTATTCTAACTCTACTCTTGCTATTTTACAGTAGTTTATTGTGGGATTAGTCAAATTAGCACAATATCATGACAATCAATGCATACCCTGTGCAGGCATGCCATTCTCCCAACGTTTATGCTCGCATAGTCTTTATTCCATAAGTCTTTGAGCTAAAGGTCCAAATGTATTTTTTAAAGGTTTCAAAGGTTGTCAAGGGAGCCATCTTAGGTACTTTTGGTTGCTCTTGAGTAATGGGGGGGGGACATAAACATGCCCTTCAACGTTTGGCAGAGAACAAAATAGTTACGCTTGTACTTGTATGTAGTTATCTTCCAACCTGGATAATCCTGGACAGCTCAGACGCTGTTTTGAAAATATCTGAATGTCCAGTAATTGGAAAGTGTTCACACGAGCCCCCTCACACATTCAGTGAACATGCAAGAACACAAAACTGGGTGTGACAGCTATTACCTCCAGACAATAATAACTCACAACATTTTTGAAAGAATGTGAACCTGGAAAGTTTATAAATGAAAGAAAAATAGATATTTAACAGAGACAAATGCAGATTTAAGAATTTGGATGAAACCACAGCAAAAATCAGGGGAGGGGGCACCTGGCTTGACAGTATTCCATATGAAAAGCATCATGGAATTACAGCTGATCACATACTGAACATGCGCCAGCAGTGTGAAACAGCTGCAAGAAAAAAGGCTAATCCAATTTCAGATTGCAATAAAAGCACTATTTTCTTACAAATGGCATGAAGTAAGAACAGTCCTTTATTCCATATTAGTAAGACCACATATTTCCAGTTCATAAGAACAATATGAACAAGGTGGAACTGGGTCAAAGGAGGGCAACAAAGGTAGTCAGGGAAGTGGACAAGTCTTCGGAGGGAAGGTTGAAAGAACCAGGTATGCTTAAACTAAAGAAAATATTTGCTTGGGAGGGTAGTATGATGACATTCTTTAAATACTTTTTCTCTGCCACCCCAGAAGACAGGACTAGATCTAATGGGCTTAAGTTTTAGAAGAATAGGTTTTGGCTAAATATTAGGGGATATGTAAAAGGGACAACAATTTGAAAACAGAACCCATTACCTAGGGTGGTGGCGCACTCTCCAGTGCTGAGGGTTTTCATGCAGAGCCTTGGCAGCCATATGCTTGGGATGCTATAGCTCTGAGTTTCTTGTTGATTAGGGGGTTGAACAAGGGTCCCTCAATGCCTCTGTGGTTCTATGAATCAGCAAACTCAAAGGGAGTATTTGTCCTGAAAGAAAAGTTGGAAGTTTCCCCCTCCCATTCAACTATAAATTTATGCATCTAGCTTGATGCAATGCTGACTTGTTTCTGGTTACTCTCCTTTCCCAGACACAGCATACTTCAGGGGGAACCAAACCAGTATGCCCCACAAAAGTTGTTGACCTCCATCTCCCATCATCCTCCACCACTGACCTGGCTAACTGGGGCTGATGGGAGTGGAAGGGCGCCCTGTTGGATACCCCTGACATACTTACTAGGCAGGGAGTTTCTCACCTAAACCAGGAAAAACAACAATCACCTTCAGGTTGAGAAAATACAGGAGCTCTGAGGTGTTGCTCTTGCTGCCTGACTTTTTAGTAAGTTCCAGTAACTTTCTCAGGGCTGTCTTAAGGTTTATGAAAAATAGACTGTTGAAATAGCACCTGACATTCCACCCTGACCTCCTGTAACACTTGCTGATTCATTGACCACACTCTGGGCAACGTACATTTACAGCCTCATTTTACGTTTAAAGACTTCCTGGGCTGGGTGTGTAAAAGATAGATTTCAGAACTCAGCATGGAAATCCCAGGATTTGTAACTTATTATGCTGGCAAATGATGGGCTTGTTTTTCCACTGAGGGTAGTTGGATTTGATTTTTTTTATATATATAAAAAAATTAAGGTGGGTCAAACGGGTGTACTTTCTAGCATGATAGCTTTACAGTATTTTCCATTTGGTCGTTATGTGCACAGTTTTGTTCGTGCTACAACCAGAGTAATCAGGAGAAATCTGAGCTTTTGACACAAGTTCTGCTTGGGAGGAACATCCTGAAAACTGGAAATGTTACAGCAGCACTGGCGGGGGAGAGAATTACTTCCAACGCTGGCAGATTTGCAGATAGAGGACCATTTTACAAAACAAACCAAAGAACTGCAGGATGTGGAACTAGGTCTTTGGAATATGCATGAACACATACATATCCTGGTCAAAATGTTAGGAAGAGCCTTAATTTCCGGGGGGCTCTCTTTCCTTAATTGCTCTTCAGGCGTTCTCTGGTCACATTCACACTATATATAGGAGAATCTTTGGGGCTGCAGTTTGTTAGGGGCAGTGCTTTTTCTGGGGGGATGCAGGGTTACGCACAACTCAAAACATTTTGTGAAACTAACTGGAGAAGATACTATTTTTTTAAAAAAAAAAGTTTCTTCTCTAGCACAGTGAATTGTCAGTTCCGTTGCTACCCCCTACGGCAGCCTCATTTCCTGTCACGTTGTTTCCCGAGTCTCAGATGGAAGTGAGCATTAAATGTGTGAAGTAGGAGATGAAAGTAGGAGGGAAGATGTTAGTGCACACAACCTCATACCAATGTGGAAGTTACTGTCAGCTGTCAGCTGTGTAATATGAGGTAATGCATGCTATTTGTACTTTTGTCCATTACCAATTTGAACTATTACCAATTTGAACTCGAGTCAAAATGAGACTACCCCTAAACATTTTTTTTTGGGGGGGGGGAGCACTGTTTAGGGGTGCCGACCTCACAGAGCTACAATTTCCAGAACAATATAGTTCCCAGGATTCTCTGTGTTAGAATGGCACTTTGAACATACGGTGTGGATGTGACCTGTTGTTCATATGTAAAATCAACATGTCAGCGCACCCATTCTTGTCACAGTCCCCATCAGATTCCACATTCCTGCATCTGGCAATGGCGGCAACTGCAGGGGTAGCTGTGGTGGAAAACTCTCTTGAAGGATTCAGCAATGTGATTTGATTCTTAATAAGTCAGGGATATCTGCCATGGTGGATGCTGTGTCAAAAAGGGATAGCAAGAACCAGTATATGATTATCATATAAAGTTGGGCCATTAACTGGTCTTAAAACTATGTGTACCAAAAACAACAGTAAGGAGGGAGAAATTTATGTAAGGTTGTTGCATAAGAGGGCTCATATTGTAGAGAAACATATTAGGTTGCCTTATACTGAGTCTGATTATTGGTTTATCAGGTTCAGTATTGTCTACACTGACTAGTAGTGGCTTTCCAGGGTTTCAGACTGGAGTAATTCTCAGTGCCAGGCAATGTTGGGGATTAAACTTGGTAGCGTGCGTGCGTGTGTACATGCACACCCCCCCCCCAAAAAAAAATTTCACTCAAGCCTATCAGGCACTCAAGTGAAGAGGCTTGAATAAGGTTGCTAGATTTAGTGTGCTGCAATTTTAACAACTAAACTCATTTGCCTCTGAGCATGCATAGAGTGCTCCCAACCTGAAAATGGCAAAGATTGTGCTATTTGTCTTGTTAAGAGACGGGCCTGTTGTCAAAGTGTCTTGGTTTTTCTTTTATGAAGTGAACTTGCTTCTTCTTTTTAAACTGGCCTAACAAAACAGCAACACTGTGTATGTGTGGAGTCCCTCTCTGCCCTTAAAGAGTACATTAAAAAGAAAGAAAATAAGCACAGAACTGTTAATACAGTTGTTTCATAGCTAACCCATACTCTGGAAATAAAAGGAAATGTTTTGCAGCATGGACCATATCCCTTCAGAGCTGCTTCTTAGTCATATTTCCACAGACATTTGCAATCATTGCTTCCTTTCCCAGACACCCACATCAGCCATTGACCTTTAATACAGGAGACAAAAAGCTGAAATCTGAAAAATACTTTCCCCCAAATATGTAAATGTAGCTGTTAGAAAATAACAACAGCACTTAGTTGTTCAGATCCAGATGCACAAATTTTGTCCACTGAAAGAGCGCCCTGCTTGTTACTAGGGCTAAGCAAGGCCTATTCCCTCCTTCAACTTGATGCATTGGATCAGGCCCCTATCGTCTTAATATCATTTTGCCTGGGACCTTGAATCTGAAGCAATATTCAGAAAAACAAACATTGGTCCCTTTGTTGACTTGCATTGTGAAGCCAAAACAGCTAAGACATTTGAGGGTTTTATAACATAGGTGCATAGTAGATCCCAAGAGCGGGTTAGCCTTGCCAAATTTTAGACACATACCGTAGATCTCTCCCTCTCTCTCTCCCTCTCCCTCCCTCTCTCCCTCTCTCTCCCTCTCTCTCTCTCTCTCTCTCTCTCTCTCTCTCTCTCTCTGTGTGTGTGTCTGTGTGTGTCTGCCCCCATAACTAATAAAACATGGCCACCAAAACTGGAGGGAGGCAGAGAAGGAAATTGAACCTGCCTGTGTAGCTAAGGAACTAAGTAACACTAAGTAACACTCCTGGCACAGGTGCCAGTTACTTAGTAACACTAAGTAACACTCCTGCAAAGGAGAACATAAATAAGACCAGCCTGCTGAATCAGACCAATGGCCCACCTAGTCCAGCATCCTGGGTGGAATCTAGACACATATAAAAATGCTGTGAAAATGCTTTTGAAAAATATATATCAAATTTGCCATGGGCTCACCATCGCCATCTAGTGTCACATTTGTATAATGCACTTAAAATGCACTTAAAACATTATATTTGCAGCTTTATAGCTGAGTCCCTGTTCTCACAAGGGCTGACTGGGTGCCTATGGGAAGCCTGCAAGGTGGACAGGAGCACAACAGCACTCTTCCACTTGCTATTCCCAGCAACTGGAACCGATAAGCATGCTGCCTCTGCCAGAGAGAGGGTAGGACGCAGCCATCAGGGCTAGTAGCCTTCAATAGCCCCCTCCTCCATGATTTGTCTAATCCTCTTTTGTCCAAATCGGTGACCATTCCTGGCAATTTGTCCAAATCGGTGACCATTCCTACCTACTGCGGGAGCAAGTTTCAGAGTTTAACTACACACTGTGTGAAGTACCTTCTTCTAACTGTCCTGAATTGTCCAGTGTTCAACCATATCTCCACCTCTGCCTGCTGCAGGATCCTCCCTCCCTCCTTCATTCCCCTCTTGGCCCTTCCCCTGCTCCCTTAAGTTGCCCCAGCCCATAGTTTGAGGTCCATTGCCTGCTGAGGCTACTAAAGGAAAAGTGATTCATCATTCAGTAGCATATGTTAAATCATTATGGCTGGGAATGCAAACTCTCTTTTCATTTGTCATATTTAACAGCATCTGATAGGAAAGATTCCCAGAATCCATTATGAGATAAAATCATTAGATTGTGTTTCATCTAAAGCACTCTCTCGTCTTTGAAGTTTGATATTGGTGGGAAAGGACAAAACAGCATCGCATGAAAGTGTTGCAATAGCACTATAAATTGTGGTGCCTCCTTGTTAGAAGAACTGACAAATTAAAAGGAAGAGCCTTCAAACATCCCTTAACGCAGACTCCCCAAGATAGGGGACCTTATGCTGGTGACTTTGGACATATATCAGAAAATGTAAATGTTATGAAGTATTTTCCAGTTCACATTCCAGGTCCACCCCCGGGGCCATTACTCACTTTTCATAATTAGAAAAGCTGTTTCCTCTTGGGGTTGTTGTAACTTAAATTGTGCCCACCTAAGGAACAAGTCTGAGAAAAAAGGAAGAGGGCTGGCTAACTGAAGTATTGCACGCACTCCAAAAGCAAATCCAATTTAACCGAGCGAAACTTATCCCCAGGCAAAAATGCATATGATATATAGGACTCTTAAGACTTGAAGGCATATCAGATGGGATCTGCTCAAACATGCCTAAAGAACTGAGGCCACCATCTGGAACACACTCCTAGATAATCAAAGCACCATGGAATCGCCTCTTTGTGAGCAAGTGCATAATGTCTGGCATTTGCTCTAGAAGAAAGCCCCGGCTAGCAAAGTGTAACTTCAGCGCTGAGTTCCCCCAGCATAGCAGGCATCTGATCTCAAGGCAGTCATCCAGTACGAGATAAGCAACACAGACGAGCCCATAGTAATTGAAGGAAGAGGTTGGCTTTTCCTCTGTTTTTAACAGCTAGTGAAATATAGGAAGCTGCTGCAATGGATGGGCTGTGGTGTACCAGCAGAGCATCTGTTTCACGTGCAGAAGGTCCCTTGTTCAGTTCCTAGCATCTCCATGTAGGGCTGGAGCCAGGGCCAGTCAATATATACTGAGCTAGCTTGAGAGACCAAAGTTCTGACAATACATGACAGCTTCCTACAGTATGGAAGCCCTACGGAAGCCTACAAGGGACTGCAGCAGAGATGGGCTTAATGCTTTGTGGAAATGTTGCAAAATATGGCTCCTAAAATACTTTTGTGAATCTATGGTGCTTCGTCTACATACCCAGAGGTTGCAGTAGAATGGAAGTGGAACTGACACATTTTATTTTGGGAGATCTTACTCTAGTTGTAATAATGGTGGGAGTTTTGTAATTGCCTTAATGGTTAAACAATAAACTTTTGACAATAGATATGGGTTGTCCATCACATCCTGGTCGCAATTCTCATCCAAGTTCTGCTGACGTGGAGGCACAATCTGATCTGGAGCCATTAGTCGTATGCAATATGTACAACTAGAACTGGGTTGAGCTCATTGTTTCTGAAACCGAGACATAATGTACAAAGAAAAGACTGAATTGCCGTCTTCCGTATCTTACATGAGAGACTTAATTCCATTTGCATTTCCGCTTGCCACATCATCACCATAATCAATTAATTTGAGGCCATTTCCTTCTGATGTTAATATTATCATGAGCATGTTGTGTTCAAATATAAATGTCAGATAAGGTACATAGCTCAGATTTTAGTCTTTGTGATTTTCCAGGTTCTTTGTTGTCCTTAGCTTTGTAGGACTTGCCATTTTTGCACAGTTTGCTGCTGAAAAAAAAATCAGAGCGGGAACTAGGGGATAAAAGAACATTATTTATTAGGTGTTTGAAGGCAATAGCCTTTAATGGCTGGGAAAGAAATGGCACCCACTCAAAAGAGCAAAATAAGTCAACAGAATTCGGAGTTACGTGTCCACACACACACACACACACACACACACACACACACACACACTGAGGTTGTGGGCAAATTGTGCTTGCCTACAAGTCACCCTTCATATCCCACACGTTTCCTTGGTCTTCCAGATCCAAAACCAGATGGGCAGGATGGAGTGCCTGCGACAAGCTTTACATTATCCTGATCCAGATCCTGCCTTTTGAAGTATCTGAGCCTTCTGTGAGTTGATCCACGCCTGGTACTTTTGCTGAATGGGATTTACTTGTGAGTATACCTTATAGCCAGATCTGGGCCACAGGGAAGGACATTGCTGAGTAATAAAGTAGTATAAAAAAGTGCTGTGGGGGATTTTGATATTAATTCCACCTCCGGGTAACCGCAGCAGCAATTGTTCAGCATCGCTAAAGGGCTCTGTGATAGACACAACCAATATTGTTACTAGCTTCAGTGGAAGTTCTTCCACTCCCTGTTACTTTAGTCTTCTGGGTGTGCAGAACTCCTTGACTTTTTGGTTCCCATTCCCATTCTTCAGATTTTTGTCAGGAGAATTAAAGTCAAATTTCAATGTTGGTTGTTGTTTTTATACTCAATTAAAATATCTGGATGCTACACTTCTAGTACAAAAGTGCCACACTGTATAGCTTACAACAGTTAAAATTGCGATTTCAGAAAAGCAGCAACAATATAAAGCAATTCAACCAAGGACATGGGGGACTCAGCTACACTGGCAAAGAAAAAGTGCTTTATATGGGTTGTATATGCATTATAACACCAGATGGTGCTGTAGAGTTCCGTTTTTTCTAACCAGATTTCTCATACAAAGTTCGAAACGCGTTTAACTGAAACACTTTTTTGATGTGTCTAGATCCAGCCAGGGTCAGAAGTTAAAACCAAGCATAAAATCATTATCTGCCACATACAACAGGTTAAGTTGTTCTTTACAAATTAAAAAGCAGTGCTCAGCATGGGGCATACGGGGTAAGGCAGCCACAGTCCTTATGGGGACAATGCATCCTGGTCTTATATTGCTGAGGGCTTTGCACAAGAACATTGGACATGGCCCAGTAAAGTCATCATGGCATGCTATTGGTTAGATCGGTTTGAGTGTCACTGCTTTCTTCATTGCCTAGGAAATGAAACCATGCACAAATGGCAGCAGGGATCTGATTAAACCCAGTTCCCAGCACTTTTGATTATCACCCCTGTTACCTTTGTGACATCCCCCTTAACGAATATTTGTAGAAAGCTACCGGAGGGCAGGATTTGGCTACAATTAAGAGCAAGGGGGTGGGGTTTTCTGGCTTTCACAAGAGACCCCTTTATCTCTCCCCACCAATAATTTGAGCCTTGCTTTTTGCTCAGGGCGAGATTGGGCCTGTTTGGGAAAGAGGTATATATTCTCAATATAGCTGTCAAATTAATAGCCTATGATTGGTGCATCTGGAAAATAACAGGCGGATGGGGCTGACCTTTGTCTGGAACTGTTCGTTTTTTACATGTCTCTGTCAAATGTCAGGCCTGCTCCTCTCTCACTGATTTCAGATACGTTTCACCAGGATTTCAGGCAGTGAATCATCATCATCTATGCCAACCATCTGTTTTGTCTGCCCCCTCAGCGTCTCAAATTAGATGATGGAGGGCAGGGCAGGGCAGCCTTTCCAGTGCACGGCCATTAATGTTTGTGGAGGAGGGATTCTGGCGGCGGCAGATTTTTCCATCTGAAATCATTGGCTGCGAAAGCTGGCAAAGAGGGTGATTAGAGTGGAGTGAGCAGAAGAAGAAGGAGAAGAAGAAATGTCAGAAAGAATAAAAAAGAGGAAGTGGGGAGAGAGATGAAAAGGGCAATGGTCAGTAGGGGGGAAGATACACATGCAATCAACAGAGAAAAAAGAAAAAGGGTAGAGAACTTAAAACAAAAAAAGGTATATAAATATAATGATTAACATGAAAGGAATAATGATTGGCTGTTAGTACTACTCCGTGGTCCTAAATAGTCACCCCACTCCTGCCTAGATCATTCATGCCATCCAGCTGTTTCACCCATCCCAAAGCCTAGACAAAACACCAGCTCAATGGTTGAAGAAATATTTTTCCTGGCCTCATTCACTTGAAGTCTGATCTGGCTGATGCGAGCTGCCTTGGAGGGGCATATCCGCAGCCAGTTGATTCATACCTCAGACACCCACCTCTCCGGAGTTTTGCTATAAAAGCAATGCAAATTAAGAAGCTTGTGTAACATGGGCAAAAATAAATAAAAAATAAAAAATCGAGCCCCAGGGGGTGAGCTATGTTCGGAAGAAGAGTGCCGACATCTTTAAACACCATTTAACTTCATATAAGATATGAGGCTATTCTGTGAATATTACAATAACTTTAATGCAGCGTTCCTCATGGTCGTCGCCCAGCTGAGCTGAGTTCCTGGCTTATTAAATTGGCAAAGCAGGGTTGACTAGTTGGGTTCAGATCACGCTGAATGCTTCATTGCCTGAGAGGGCGCTCTCTGCTGCCTTAAAATGGCAGTGGTGTCACCACTCCTAAAGAAACCATTCCTGGACCCCTTGGAATGGAATAACTACCAACCAATCAAAATTACCCCCCCCTTCTTGGGGGAGGTGGTGGAGAGAGCATCTTTCCAGGCTATTAATTTCCAAAGGCATTTTCCAATGGGCAGTATTGTGTGCGATTCATTGTATCGTATCTGTTGTAAGGAGATTTCCCTTTTAAAAGCCATTGATATTAACCGACGTCTACAAAACACTACCATGGTCTATTCTCAGCAACGGACTTTCTGCCTTGTGGTAGGTCAGTATATCTGCAATCCGACTAATGTTGAACTACACATTCTTATTATTCTATCGGAAGGATGCACTGAATCTTGTTTGAATTTTTGTTTTGCAGAATTTGGCGGACTACAAATAAGATATTGACTTTCCAAGAAGACTAAGACTTTAATGTTGTATACAGGTCAGCGACCTTTCTGTAATACTATAGACTTTGCATGAATAATATTGATGGATTCACATAGAATACTCCGTGTTATTTTCAAAGGACCTGTTTGTTTCCCCCTTCCCTAAACATATTCTACAGCGCCGGTTTCAATATGGCTTGCATTGCAACAACAAGGCCCACAGTATTTAGCAGTTAATGAGATAACTGCAATGATATTACTGGGTCTATGGTTAATTAAAACAACAGCAATGTACAGAGAAAAATACAATATCAAGTACTTGGGTTGCACCACACTTTTGTATTGTGCATGTGCTACCCAGCAGATAATCACTAATCATCTGTTTTTTATTAATCGGCATTGTGAATTCTGGCTACATCTGTCCCCTCTTAGCAGGAGAGAGAGGGAAACGGGCAGTAGAATCAGCCTAGATGTCTCAGCCCCTCTCAGATACCTAACAGGTGACTTACATTGTCAGGGTATATAACATTGGTGATAGTGTCACGTGCTTCCTATTGTCCTGACCAGGTACAACAGAATGGCCTAAGAAGGAGAGCATAGAATTGCATGATAAGATGCTTCTGGGCACATGCCCTGCCTAGGCTCCCCCCTCTCCCTTTTCAGTACCAGAACTGGAGCTCACAGACAAATCATTTCATGCAAAAATCTGCTCTTGTTTTCCCCAAACTTTATTGATTTCAGCAGCCAACTTTAGGAGGTGAAAAGGCTTTTTCCTGTTGCTAGGATTAAGGCATTTGGCGGCATCCGAAACTTTTGCTGATCTACTGCAAATCACCCCAAGAGCTACCAGCAGATCCCAACTGGCTTTCTGCCCACCCCTGTGATAGACAGTTAATGTATCTCGCCTTTATAAGTCAAGGAATAATAAATAAACAAACCTCACCACAGCGCTTCTCTGTCTGATGCAATCAAATTTGTTCAGCAGTAAACGAAAGCTGGACTTTGGGTATTACAGTGAAATGGTTTCATATTAGTGACTGATTATATATATATATATATATATATATATATATATATATATATATAAACAGAAGAAGTAGAAGAAGAAAGGATAAAAAAGCAACTGCTATAAGCATAAGGCACCGAAATGCCTAAGTCTTCCTTTAATGCTTTACTAGCTTTTCACTAATAGGCCCAGAGGGTGCAGTGAGTCAATAATAACCCAATAAAATCAATAACGATAAACAAGAGTCAGTGTTCTAATAAAAATAGAAAATGTAAAATTTAAACCAGCTGTTTCAGTGTTACGTGCAAACACCGGCCTTGTGCTAGGGTTTTTGCTATTTGTGATTTTGGTTTCTAGCCTCAAATGCTGCATTTTCATGTACAAAGATGACTCAAGCACAAGATAGTGGGTATTTCAATGTTGCTGGTGTTTTAATTTAGCAGTTGTTGTTTTTTAAGTGCTTGCTTGGCAGGTTTGTGGGTTTTTTTTTTAAAGGGGGGCAGAGGCCAGTCAGTTCTTTAATACAAGCCTCTAAAATCTAGAACAAATGTATTTTAATCATTTTTTTTTCTGCCAGTGACTAATTTATAGAAAGAAATCAGGGATAATGCCTATAAAAGCAACATCCTATAAAAGCAAAGTGAGTGATAAGGAAAGTGCACTTTGTGCATGCTCAGCATCAAATCACACAAAACATCGAGTGCTTAGACAGAAATAAGTGACAGGAGCTTTCGCCCAGTAAACTGAGTACTATTTGGAAGTGATAACTTAAAGCGGAAGTGAAACTGTTCTCTAACTTTTATTAAGGTGAAACTGAAAAAGTGTGCATGCACACGAAAGCTCATACCTATGACAAACTTAGTTGGTCTCTAAGGTGCTACTGGAAGGAATTTTTTATTTTGTTTCGACTATGTCAGACCAACACGGCTACCTACCTGTCACAACCCCAAATAGAGCTAACCATTCAATCCTACACAAGAAAAATAAAATGGGAAATAAACTTTCCAGTATTGAAACTGCCTCCAACTGCCAAATTCTCTTTTGAATCTCAAAAGTCAGAGTGCGCTTCTGTTTTGTATTTTGATATTAGGCAACGCTGACCAAGAAGCCCCAAACTGAAAGATAAGAGGCAAATCCTCACTTTATTTTGTTTTTAAATCCTGTCCACTCATAAAGACTTTTTTTTTCTTTCCAGGAAAATAACAACGGTCCCTCCCTCCTCATCACAGCATAGAAATCAGCACATCCTAGATAAAAGTCTTAAGGGGAAATTGACACAAGGCTGGCTGGATGAAACACGCTGAAAAGCTGCATTGTCTAAATAGCTCATGGCAAGGAATCAAGGTGTGAGAGTGAGAAGGTAAAGGTAAAGGTAAGGGACTCGGTGAGTGTAGTTTTACCTTCTGGGTTCATCCCATTGTAACTTAGAAGTGACAAGTTCACTCAGGCAGAGAGGCGACTAAATGTTGGTACTTTGCCAACACAGCCCTCTGCCAAACATCGTCCCTGGGGATACAAGCATTGTTCAAAAGTGCAGGAAAAGGTCGCCCACTGCAGGAAACCCTCCGGTGGCAAACTGATCAGTGTAGCAGTAGAAAGTGAGTTGATAAAGTAATGGGTAGCTGGATTGCAGTCATCAGCAGCAAACACTGGTCTTTGTTGCAGCCTTTCCAGGGGAAAGCCCTTTCTTAGACCTCTTTAGTTAAGTGCTAAGTAAACACGCATGTGTGGGGTTAGCATGCTAGCTCTGCCCAAGGCGTCATCATTCTTGTCACTCTCGAGGAGTTGGAGGGTGAACCTGGGATGCAGGAAACGGCATTTTAGAACCCAGGGTACCTCCATGAAGAGAGATGCCTCGCTTCAAATTGTCACCCTCCAACTTTTGGAGTGGGATGAGGATGAGACATTCGTCCTTTTGTTCCTCTTGTGTGGTTACTGAACACAAGAGGATACTGTGATAGCCTGAAGAGGGCTCCTGCAGAGTTCCTTCTATTTTCTCTTCACATTTTCCTGCTATTTGCTATGCCCACAGTGTAATGGCAGGACCCAGGTTTATTGCTGAGAGATGTAAGAGGCTTGTTGTTTAGTCGTTTAGTTGTGTCTGACTCTTCGTGACCCCATGGACCAGAGCACACCACGCACTCCTGTCTTCCACTGCCTCCCACAGTTTGGTCAGACTCATGTTGGTGGCTTCATGTTGGGCCGTGTTCAGAAAGTGGTGGTGGGGGATAAGTGTTCAGACCCCCTGGCTCTCACTTGTGGGTTGCCTCAGGGTTCTGTCCTCTCCCCCATGCTTTTTAACATCTAGATGCAGCCGCTGGGAGAGATCATCAGGGGGTTTGGGCTGGGTGTTCATCAGTATGCGGACGATACCCAGCTCTACCTCTCTTTCAAATCAGAACCAGTGAAGGCTGTGAAGGTCCTGTGTGAGTGCCTGGAGGCGGTTGGAGGATGGATGGTGGCTAACAGATTGAGGTTGAATCCTGACAAGACAGAAGTACTGTTCGTGGGGGACAGGAGGCGGGCAGGTGTGGAGGATTCCCTGGTTCTGAATGGGGTAACTGTGCCCCTGAAGGACCAGGTGCGCAGCCTGGGAGTCATTTTGGACTCACAGCTGTCCATGGAGGTGCAGGTCAATTCTGTGTCCAGGGCAGCTGTCTATCAGCTCCATCTGGTACGCAGGCTGAGACCCTACCTGCCTGCAGACTGTCTAGCAAGAGTGGTGCATACTCTAGTTATCTCCCGCTTGGACTACTGCAATGCACTCTACGTGGGGCTACCCTTGAAGGTGAGTCGGAAACTACAACTAATCCAGAATGCAGCAGCTAGACTGGTGACTGGGAGCGGCCGCCAGGACCACATAACACCGGTCTTGAAAGATCTACATTGGCTCCCAGTACGTTTCCGAGCACAATTCAAAGTGTTGGTGCTTACCTTTAAAGCCCTAAATGGCCTCGGTTCAGTATACCTGAAGGAGCGTCTCCACCTCCATCATTCTGCCCGGACACTGAGGTCCAGCACCGAGGGCCTTCTGGCGGTTCCCTCGTTGCGAGATGCCAAGTTGCAGGGAACTAGGCAGAGGGCCTTTTCGGTGGTGGCGCCTGCCCTGTGGAACGCCCTCCCAACAGATGACAAAGAGGAAAACAACTACCAGACTTTTAGAAGACATCTGAAGGCAGCCCTGTTCAGGGAGGCTTTTAATGTTTAATAGATTATTGTGTTTTATTTTTCTGTTGTAAGCCGCCCAGAGTGGCTGGGGAAACCCAGCCAGATGGGCGGGGTATAAATAATAAATTATTATAATATTATTATTCAAGGCTAGTATCTTGTTAAAAAAGTATAGAAGTCCTCTGGAAAGGGTGGGCAGTGAGCATACAGTTTCTGAAAATGGAAAATGTGTAAACAAGATCTATTAGTGAGGAATGCAACCCAGCATGGTGACGGGGAAAGGGCATGTGGTATGCATCTTATGGTGATGTCACAGGCACTGACCAATAGGCACCTCTGATGCTAATGCAACCACATTCCACATTAAAAAGGAATCCTGGCTGGACACAGAAGAACCTGACAAACACAATGGAAATGTTTCATGGGCAGCCTCGTTTCAGTGATTCAGCAATGGCATTGCATGGCCCTGTGTATGTACACCACATCATCTGGAAAGCCATAAGAGAAGCAGAGTCAGGAATTTGAGCATTCAGCTGTTCCAACTTCAGAACAGGGCCATATTGAAGACTAGTAAACCAGTAAATCATAGACATTACAACATTTTTTGCTTTTACCGTAGAACTATCCAATGAGGGTAAATGAGGGTGTTTTGCCCTGACCCGGTTATTCGAAACCAAAGGGCAGAGCATCACAGCACAAACTGTGTGTAATACGTCTGGACCTGGAATACTGCCTTGCAGTCCCAACCATCCTTCAAGATGTTTATATCACCACAGGGATGAAAAGCTGTTTGGGGGCATATTTATAGATGCAGGAGACACAGGCCTCCAATTGGTGAGAAAGACAGTTACGTGCTTATGAGATGAATTACATTGATGTCTGTTATAAATCCCTAACATAGCTCATGAGATCAATTAAGATGTTCAAGCAGCTACAAAAAGGATGATTGAGGCAAATGGTAACATCAGGATGACCATATGGTAAGGGGAAGCTAGAACTGTTTAGGCATAAAACAAGAGCCATCAGAATTCCACCAACAGACATGCTCAAAAGGAGTAAGAAGGTAGAATGTAAGGTAGCCAAGAAAAACACAAGGGCAGAACAGAATGTGAGGCAGGTTGATAGGCACACAGTAACAGTGACTGGAATTTCCCTGATTCCTACGTGACTTCAGGAGGAGGGGAGGGATGTCGCTGGTCAACATTTTCCAAGCACGGCAGAGCTATATACACCCCCCCCAGGAAACACTCATGCTTAAACCGAGACTAAAGGTCATATTCTAACAGCGAAATTCCCTATCCTATGTTACAAGAAAGCCAGCATATTAGGTGAATTCCCCATGTATCTGAAATAAGTGCCGCATCTAGCGATGGGCTAAATTATCCAGCCCAGCATTTTTTATCCCTGGCATTCCACGAGGATGGAGATAAAACGCCTCCTGGTGTATATATATATATATATATATATATATATATATATATATATATATATATATATATACACATACATACACACACACACACACACACACACACACACACACATCTTTTGCCACCTCCTCTTACAGGTAAGCAAAGGATCTTTGAGAATTTTGCTCGACTGAAAGTTGCCAAAATATTATGCCCACTGCTTTTACTGGGTGTTGAATAGTTCCATGAAGTAGATAGTGGTGGTATTTAGTCCAGGCCTCGTTCCTGACCATCTTTCATCCTCCTTCCTCTAAAACAGGCTTAGGCAAACTTGGCCCTCCAGATGTTTTGGGACTACAACTGCTATCATCCCTAGCTAACAGGACCAGTGGTCAGCGATGATGGGAGTTGCAGTCCCAAAACATTTGGAGGGCCAAGTTTGCCCATGCATGCTCTAAAAGTTCTACCCGCCCCCTTCTAAAGGAGCCTAGAGACAAGCTCAGTTCAGATACGTAGTTCTCTATGAATATTTATTTCTGATGGAACACAGAGAACAGGGTGGATGTCTTGTCTGATACAGAGGTGCTTCGGAAAAAATAAATGCATTAGCTTTGACAACAGTAGAGAAGCTTTCCATTACATGCCAAGGTAGGAAGCAAATCTATACCTGTAATCCTTTGCATGTGTGGATCTGCTCCCCTACTCCCCTACTCCAAAGAAGTCAACCTCCACATATGAAGACACTATATTATTATTATTATTATTATTATTATTATTATTATTATTATTATTACCCCGCCCATCTAGCTGGGTTTCCCCAGCCACTCTGGGCAGCTTCCAATAGAATATTAAAAACACAATAAAACATCAAACATTAAAAACTTCCCTAAACAGGGCTGCCTTCAGATGTCTTCTAAAGGTCAGAAAGTTGTTTATATCCTTGACATCTGAAGGGAGGGTGCTCTACAGGGAGGGCACCACTATCGAAAAGGCTCTCGGCCTGGTTCCCTCCAACCTCACTTCTCACAGTGAGGGAACCGCCAGAAGGCCCTCGGTGCTAGACCTCAGTGTCCGGGCAGAACAATGGGGGTGGAGACACTCCTTCAGGTATACTGGGCCAAGGCCATTTAGGGCTTTAAAGGTCAGCAGCAACACTTTGAATTGTGCTCAGAAACGTACCATTTAGGTGTCGTCAGTTTGTAAAACAGTTGCCTCTAACACGACATGCTCCTAGTAAGAGTGGTTACATTTCCCCATGTCGTGCAGTTATGGAAGAAATTAATTGCCTAGTCAATTGAAAGATTTAAGACACTTGCCTTCCAGATTGCCCATTGCACCACATTACCATAAGCCATCAGCCCGGCAGGAAACAGTGGCCTGTGGACAACTTACCTCATATGGAGTTGTGTTATCAGGTGATAACAGTGCCATTAACTCATGTCACCACTGCATTAAGCCTAAAAGGCTTCCATTTGCTATGGTTTTTCCAAGCAGCCGAACGGTACCAGCTAATTTAGCCTAACCTTTCACAGCAGTCCTATTGACATACCTGCTAACAAAGCCTGTCCATGGTGAAAAGAACACACTTTGATGCCCCCGTTTCATTATTAACGATGAAATATGTCATGCAGGCACAGGCCTTTCCTTCTTTCACAATGTCTCCATGTCACAAATGCCCACATTGATTTTATGCAGTTTCTAGAGGCACAATACAAAATTCCAGAATGCTGCACATGCAGAACACTCCAGAATACAAATGTTGTGGGATTTCCTACATGAATTGACAAAACAGAGATCTGCATTGCCAAGTGTTTAATGTTAAGTATAACAGAAAAAAGGACTTGTTAGTGCAGTCCTATGCTGGTCTACTCACAAGCATAGGGCAAGTATAGAAGTGAAGTCAATGTGGCTTACAGCCGAGTAGGAATGGGCAAAGCTGTCCATTTTAGATTCTCTCAGTTTCTCATTCTTCCAATCTTACATTCAGTTCTTCAGACTTCCACATCAGTTTGTGATTTTTTTATTACTTTTTTTTTTAAAGCCCTTGTGGAAATTAATCAGCATTTTAGTGTGATTTCTCCTAATATCGCAGTTTTGCCTAATACAGTGGTACCTCGGTTTACAAACACAATTGGTTCCGGAAGTCTGTAGTTAAGCTGAAGTGTACTTAACCTGAAGCAAACTTTCCCTTTGAAAGTAATGGAAAGTTAATTAATCCATTCCAGACAGGTCCGCGGAGTATTCAACCTGAAGCGTACTTAACCCGAAGTCTGAGTGTAATTGGTTCCGGAAGTTCATACTTAACCTGAAGCGTACTTAACCTGAAGCGAACTTTCCCATTGAAAATCTGTGGAGTACTTAAACTGAGAATACTCAAACCGAGGCGTACTTAAACTGAGGTATGACTGTATACACCTTTTTTAAAAGGAATTTCCTTTGATAATGCATTTTTCTTTTTTCTTTTTACAAATATATGCATTTTTATGGACACTTTGCCCCAGTTCATGCACTTTTGTGCTCTTTACTGGGCTGAAGGTCCTCACTGCAAAATTCAGGCAAATGCGAATTTCAAAGGATTCCTGTGTTTTGGTTTTCATATTGTTGTGGAAAGTCTGAATTAGATGGATTCAATTTTAAATGACATCTTCCCTCCCTATGATCAAGTTAAGAAAGTATCAGATTGTAGCCATACAACACAATTATAAGTATCTTTCATCAGTATTAAATCTCTCTACGTTCAGATGCTCTCTGAAAAAGTGCCCAGTATTTATAGATGCAAACTCACATATATTTAAAAAATAAAAATAAATGTGAAGGGATAGTCAAGTTCCTAATTGCTTTGCTAATAAGGATTAAAGAAGTCATAGCTTTAAACAAATAGGGCTAGTTCTTATGAAACAGCCACACCATCAGAAGTTTTGTTTTGTTTCTTTCAAGTACAAATCAACGTTGGCCTCGTTCTGCACTTAGAGGAAAATGTCATTTGTGTGATGATCACAGTTCTTGCTGGATCACTGGAGGCTCTTCCTTCTTTGGTATGACATAGATCAAGTGTACTAGGACAACAGTGGCTCAAGGCAAGAAGCTTCTGGCATCTACTGGGGCAAAGTTCTAAATATCATGTTATGCAGAGACTGGGGGAAATGGAGGATAGGGAGGCATCGACATCCATGCAGTAAAGACCACTTTTGGATATGCAGCTCTGCCATTTCTCCTTCTATTAATTAAGTTGACATTCTAAAATCACGAATGCAAATTTTTGCTCTTTGAATGGAGTTTTGCAGAGGCTCTTCCCCTCAACACTTCCTATCAAGAACATTGGAAGCAACAGCAGAATGCCTAACATTTAGGACAGATGATGACCCAGTAATCAATTGAAACGCACAGAGTGAGGGTCAGTAATATAAAGGGGGTATGTGATGTAGCAAAGTTGCAATGCATCTACTCGACACACTTCTTCTTCTTCTTCTTCTTCTTCTTCTTCTTTATTAAAGATTTCTTAGTTTACAAAAATACATGCATTGTCAATTTTTTTTCAAGTTGCGTTTTCTACAGATCAGTTTCACTTGTTGTGAGACATTAACACACTCTTTATTATGTCAGTTGGTTATGTGAATGGGTCTGGCCTGTACTGTGAAGGACAGCTATTCAGAGGGAAATGACTTTTAATCCTTTGCTATTGGAGGCCTGTGATAAGCCTGCTACCATGCTTGCAAACTAAGCAGGGCACAATAGGATATACTGCTGCGGGGCAAGCCAAGCATGAAGAGGTGACCATATACCTGCCTGATTGACAGACGGCAAACAGCAGTTGTGCACCTCTGCCTCCAAACCACTCCCCAGCCTTCCTCCTAAAGGCATACACTCTGGCTAAGAAGTACCAGCTGCCTTTTAATTTCCTTTCCTGATTAGTGCAGACTTTGTGTGAATCAACTGTTAAGTGAATTAGCACAATACATTTTCAGCTCAACAATGCAGCCCCAGTATCAAATCAAATATTGGCACAAGGTTGGGCGAGCAATCCGTAAATGGGAGAGAGGAGAATCAGCATTCCGCAGTGCTCAGGGCAAGCAACATATTATTAGTGCAGGTGGCAGCGGCAACACTGGGGTCTCTCTCATAATAGTTTGTCTGCGGAAAACTGTGAATCGTTTTCACATTGTTGCAAATGTCAGATGTCAGCCTCTCAATGTCATCTGCGTCTCTGCCATTGTTTTCAACAAGACCTGCTGTCGCCTCAGGGGGGTTAGGCTTCTCTTTCCAAGAGAAGTCATCACAGGATGTGCTACTAGTCGCTTGCAGTTGGTAGAGAGAACTTTAAGGCATCACACACATCCCTCAAAGTGAGCAACTTCAAATGAGCTCGGTGACTGAACTCAGCTGGACCTGGGCTTTTCTGCAGTAGGCAAGCGGCATCCGCTGCCTAAACTGATAGGCGTTATTCGGCTGCTGATTCCTTTTGCTCTTCTCCCGAGTGTCAGAAATGTTACCAGGTTGGTGGTCTCCAGGCATCTATCCATACAAGAGCTTTATGCTAGTGTGGCTCAAAATAGGAGGTGGAACTCAAAATTGTTCAGGGGCTGTACATCTTTTCACTATGCAGACATTCACCTGTATTGATCCCCCAGTGTAAAGATCTCAGGTGGCAAATATCTGCCCAGAACCTGTGAAAGGCCCATTGTAATTTAGTTAGACAACACTGGACCAGATGTGTTAATGGTGTTGTTGTTGTTTGAATTTATATTGCCCTATACAAAATACATCATAAAAATAAAAACAACAACCCAATAGCCCCCCCTTTAAAAACCATTTTTGAAGGGCATAGGATATAAATCGGATCAACCAAAGGCCTAGTTAAAAAGGAAAGTTTTTGCCTGGTGCCTAAAGGTGTATAATGAAGGCGCCAGGCGATCTTCCCTGGGGAGAGCATTCCACAGATGGGGAGACACTGCAGAGAAGGCCCCTTCTCATGTTGCCACTCTCCGGACCTCTTGATGAAGGGGCACACAAAGAAGGGCCTCAGAAGATGATCTCGGGGTCCAGGTAGGTTCATATGGAAAGAGGTGTCCTTGAGGTATTGCAGTCCTGAGCCATTTAAGGCTTTATAGGTCAAAACCAGCACTTTGAATTAGGCCTGGAAACTAATTGGTATCCAGTGCAGTCGGACCAGGATCAGTGTAACATGCTAAAACCATCTTGCAACTTCTTATATCCTCATACCCCTCTGAGGTAGGAGGCAGATTTGAGCTACTCAAAATTCTTCATCAGACTAGATGGAAGGGTAACTAATTTTCCAATGATATGAATCCAAGCTGAATGCCGATGCTTTGCGAAGTGGGACCGATGTGCCCGCGGCACCACCTGTAGCTGAGGCCCAGTAGCAAAGTTCTTAGGAAGCACCAGCATTCCAGGGTTTCTCTCTTACCTTTCCAAATGAACAAGATTAATGGTTATCAGAATGGGGGTGAAAGCAGTATTTGACACACACACACCGTGCTCCACAGCTTTGCCCGCCTCTGGACTTAACTTGGATTTTGGGTGGGGCAGAGAGTTCGTGGGAACAGTCCCAGAGTTTGAGCACTAAATTAATGATGCTGTTTTTAATGGAGATGCTCCTTATTGATGGAAGTGGTAAGAGCAAAATCTTAATCTACAACCAGGTTTTGTAAATGCCATTAACAGTCACCTAGGGATTGGTTTTAGCACATGAGCTGTGATACACAAAGGTTTCCCAGCCACAGAGTCTTCTCCATATGTTTTCAAGGGAAAAAGCAGTTCCTTGCAAACATTCCTTGGTGCATCTTTGATCCTTGTGCTCTACTGGAACCAAAGGGGCAGGTCACATGTGCAAGAGCTACATGTGTGTATAGCCTCTCTGGAAGGTGGGGGGAATTTCCCCTATTGCAGACCAGCCTAGATGCAGCAACCTTCATATCTGTACTGGAACAGCCAGCATCATCAACAAGACTCTCGACAATCCATTTTGACTAAATTCCACATCCACTAATATGGACCCCCCCATATATATATATATAGCTGAAACCATATGAAGATTAATAAAAAATAACATTTGGTCATTAGTCCTCAAGGAGAGAGCATTTGACTTGATGCCAATGTAGACTCTCAGAGAAAAGTCTCTACCTGGGTGTGGGGGAGAGAATGGAATCCAGATTCCGTGAAGAAAAAAATGTTTCCAGTTTCCATGTAGCTTTAGGCCATTCTGCAATAAAATGTAACTGTTCAGAAAGCCTGCAATTTCTGGGTCTGGGGACAGACTGCCATTTGATGGAGTGCAGAAGCCTCGATGAAGGACTGATTTCAACGTGCCTGTCATGTTAGATGTCTGAATTTTATGAGCAGGGGGGGAAAAAGAGAAACAATTCAGCTACAAAAACAACATTTAAGTTACATTAAGGATATGATTTAAAACAATGAAAGAGAATGGTTAAGCATAAAAACCTGGATTGACACACCACAAGCTTTGCCTGGATTCTAATGCAGAAAGAGGAGGAGGAGGAGAGGGAGATACAGAAATAAAAAAAAAAAGTCAGTTAACACTGTGCATGATTTTATTTTATTTTTAGTGGAATTGCCTCACTGGTAGTTTGGACTTTTATTAATACTTTATGGTTAGGTAAGAAAATGTTTCTCTCATAAAGGCAGGTTAAAGCTGATGCGGGTCAGAAATAATTATGGAGGACTCTATCATTAATTTATTTGTGGAGATACATACTGTAGTTGTAAGGTCCTATTCTGTTAAATGGAGCATGTTTTTCCCCTTCCCTTTCATTTCATTTCCATACTTGTATCTAAACCTGTTCAGCAGCAACTAAGAATCATCCAGGTATCCCTTTTTCAGTCACCCAAGCTTTATTCCAAATGCACAAGAGTTAATTGAAGAATACTGAAGTGGATTGAAATGCACTGTGTGGTTATTTCAACTGCCAGCAGATGGAACTATTGCACCCATTAATTCTGATAAATTCCTTTTTTTTTTTGAGCTCCAATATTTTAAAACCATTGAAGCAGAAGTGGCTTGGAGAAGAGCTGCCATGCTAGTTTCCTAGATGGCAGGTTGCTGTTGTTTACCAGGATGGAAAGCGAAAGGGTTGAGCCAGTAGGGAGGTCAGCATGCTGCAAACCCACTAGAAGAGTAGAGTGTTTGCCCCTCTCTATTCTCAAGAAGCAACAGCAACCCACTTGCCAGGAAGCTAACATAGTGGCTCTACTCCACCCACTGAGTCACTTCTGCACTGAAGGAAGTGATGGGTTCAGCTCTGACTCCTCTCTTAGCCCATGGCTTCCATAATACACCAGTATGAAATATCAAAAGAGGTTCATTCAACCCTGTGGCAAGATTTCTGAGGGGGTGGGGTGGGGATCTTGGAGAAATTCATCTCCTCATATATACATATAGCCCCATAACCTGATATTGCAGCGACCTGTCTCCTGAGCTTGCATTTCCTAGCAACTGGTATTCAGAGGCCTACTGACAATGGGGGAAGAACATGGTCATTTGGCTAGTATGGTAGCTCATGTGCAACACAGCTGTGTTGGTAAGCAGGGTGTTGATGCCAGCAAACCTATGGAAGTGGAATAGAGAGCTAGCAATAGTGGCTAAAGCCACATTGTCAGAAATGATGGGTGATCAGCTCCCCAGGAATTTCTAGCCACCATACCTTTTGATCAGCTGCCTTAGCTTTTCAGATCTTCCCCGCTATAGCATCTGAATGCACTTGAAGTCCACTTTCGTTTCCCTTGGCTACAGCATCCTTTGGGAAAAGGGAGTAAGAGGAAGCTGCTGGCAAGCAGGCAAATATGTCTAGCCAGATATTAATGCACTCTTAGTTTTCTCTAAGGCATACCAAGAGTCTTGGTTGGTCAAATGAAGGGTCCATTTGTTTCATCATTCACTTGCTCCGAGTGACCAATCACATACCTCTGGGAGGAGCCCAACTTCCTGATCCAATGTGTGTCGGGATAGGGAGCAAATGGTGTTCACCTCTGAACAAAGACGCTTGTTTATTTATTTATTTACCTTACTGCACCAACCCTGCGAGGTAGATTAGGCTGAGAGACAGTGACTGGCCCAAGGTCACCCAATGAGCTTCATAGCTGAGTGGGGATTTACACATGGACCTCCCAGGTCCTAGTCCAGTCCTCTAACCACTGCACTACACAATTCTCTTCTGTTCTGAATCTGCCTGACTCTAGATCCAGCTACAATACCCCCTTCTCAGCTTTACCCTAACGTTCCCAGTCATTTGATTCTAGTATTGGGTTCCAGTGTGGTGGGCTTCTGTTGTTATCTACTGCTTTGCTCCACGGGAAGTCTTGCCATGGGACTGAGTACAAGAAAGAAGTGAAAGAGGAAGAAGCAGCTCCCCCTTGCCAGGAAAAAACTTCAAGCGAATCACTTTAGGAGTTCTATCCTCCTTTGTAGAGATCAAAGGAAGGAAAGGAGCTGCTAGGATGGAGCGATAGACTTTTGGAAGGCTGAACAGGAAACAGAAACGGCCTCATGGTTAATTTGAGCAGAGGTTCATCAGAGATGAATGATGGGACAAATGTTCAGTACTGGGGTTGGCTAGGACCCTTGAATAGAGATAATAAAGATAATAAAGATGATGATGATGATGATGATGATGATAATAATAATAATAATAATAATAATAATAATAATAATAATTTATTATTTATACCCCGCCCATCTGGCTGGGTTTCCCCAGCCACTCTGGGCGGCTTCCAACAGAAAAATAAAACACAATAATCTATTAAACATTAAAAGCCTCCCTGAACAGGGCTGCCTTCAGATGTCTTCTAAAAGTCTGGTAGTTGTTTTCCTCTTTGACATCTGTTGGGAGGGCGTTCCACAGGGTGGGCGCCACCACCGAGATAAAGAAGAGGGCACCTTGGAGCATATGCAAAGTGACTTTTCAATACTTCTCAATGGCTGTTTCCTGCCTGTCCCATGAATCTGATGATGAGGCAAGAACTTCCAGGTCAGAGGAATCTGCTTTATCAGTGCCACAGCAATTGGCATGATTCCTCCTTCCTGCTCCCAGCCCTGAACTTTGGGTACCATTAATAAAACTCCAAGCTCCTTAAAGTCTATCCCCCTTCCAATTTGGGCAGGGACTGGCTTGAAATCACGGCCAAACAGTTAGTCAGGGCTGCTAATTTTATGCTCCACTTTTGGCAGGAGCTCCAACTTGGGGACTCCTATGTGAAACCGATTCCAGTGGGGCTCACACTGGGTGCCAAATTAAAAAGGCAACATATACAAGCCCTACTTGGAAAGGGAACCTTGGGAGCACATTTTAAGGCTGCCAAATGTTTGTCTTATCTTTGGCGATGTCCGGTGGGTGGGCATGACGGGGAAAACAGACCCGTGGGGAAAATAAGGACCACGGTGGGGTCTCATGAGGCCCGTGGGCCAAATGGACTCCATCACTGCACTAAGATGCTATGGTTGTCTTTGACTCTCAAGAACTAACAACAATTATAATACAATTATAACACCTCCTGGTTTATTATTATCCAGTGGTAGATACATTTAGCCGCATGGAGTGATATGTGGCTTCCCCTCCCCCCCCCAAACACTGCATTAAAAGGCAGCCCAAGGGGAGCTGTCAGGGGCCTGAAATTGTGGGACTGCTTGGGAGCAGGTGAAAGTTAGAATCTCCTTCTCTTGGACCACAAATTTATTTAAAAGGGGAACATGGCTTTTCCAATCACATGTACATAGTAATGTGTCAGGCTTCAGGGACTTGGCCTCCCCCCCCCCCCAGCTGTAGATAAGCAGGACAAAGTGAAAAGAGTCACTTACTATTTAAAGAGTCTTTAGTGATCACAGCAAAAGAACAAAGCAACCATTCTCGGAATGAAGGTGTTCCCAATTAAGGTTTCCACCCACTTCCCCCCTAGTGACTTTCGCTGCTTGCAACCTGATTTTGCAACCACCGTGCTTTTTGTGTAGCCACCTAATCTACTCTACATGACCTTGGAGTGATAGGCTAGACACTTTCCAGTGAGAGAGAGAGTCGGTTAGCTCTCTCTCTTCCATGTCTTCTTCGCTTTGCTGTTCACTCCCCAGTTCTTCCCAACTTTTGTCTTCAGAACTATGCCCCTCTGCAAACCACTGTTCCAAATCTATACTGCTCCACTGCTCCTGAGCAGCTTCAGGATACTGGTCAGGGGGAGGGGGAGGCTCCCACCATTCCTCATCAGAGCGGTACTCCTCAGCCTGGTCTCTCATAATGAGACATTTGAAACAAATTACTTTTCTTTTTTTGTGTGTGGGGTGTGTGTGTGTGTTCCAGATAATTTCTAGTTTGTTTTTAATTTTCACAGCCTCAGCTTTCCATCCGTGCATAGGTTCAAAAGCGAGCGGTTTGTGAGTCTTTTAACAAATGAAACTCAAGTCAGATGGGTAAGTGTTGCAAAGTACTATGGCCTATGATTTCATTTTTTCTGGCCACATTGCACATACCCGTCCATAACACCATGTGTGTAACAGGAGACACAGACCCCCTCATTCCACAGATACTCGAGTGAGCTCACCTTTCGGTATGTTTACCCGGGTTCTGATTATAATTACACTGCCTGCCTCTCCGGTTAGGAAGACTGAAGTAAAAGAGCTTGATTGACTTGCATACAAGTGAAACATACTGCCCATCCCATCCTGATAATCTCCGAAAGGGTTCCTCCCCAATAATCAAGGCTGTTTATTATCATTGCAAGTTTTCTGCCATACAATTGCTTAGTTAAAAAGAGAAAGTGCAGAGTGGCAGGGGGGAGAGAGAATAGAGCAACTTTTCAAAAGGAAAGAAAATGTCAGTGGTTTGTTTTTCCAATATGTACGTTTCAGCAACATAATGTACTGCAGAGTTGATGCTACAGATGGTTGCGGGGAACCAGAAATGTTTCCAAGAGGCAGGGAAGGATGTACTTTTTATATCTCTTACCCAGGGCTAATGCTTTTCCAGGAGCTTTTCAGGACTGATTAAAGTGGAGTTCCATTGCCTCTTGACGACTTCTTTAAACCTGAAAGAAGGAGCCACAGGGGCCATGCTAATTGTGATAAATGCATACTAATTAAGTGCTGGAAGTTGCATTCACGGTTCCAAAAGGGTTTCTTTAAGGAAAAGAAAGAAAAGAAAAGAAAAGAAAACACTTGCCATAAGTGTTAAACCCATTCGGGTAAACAAGAACCCTTCTCCATAGGTCAGAAGGCACACAGGGCCACAAACACGGGCTCCGTCTCTCCCTTCCCTTCGCTCAGGTAGGTATCTGTTTTCCTTTCTTAAAGCATCCCAGTTAATTATGGCACATGTTTCAATTAGTGTTCCAGCCCTGTGATCAATGACCCACATGCCTTTGAGAAACAGGCAAGACACACAGCAGGATTCCTCCAGGAACGAGTTCACGACAAAACTGTGTTTAGGTTCCAAAGGGTTAATCCCTTCAGATGTGTAATTTAATACATCATAACTGCTGAAAATTGGAGTCCGCATAATTTATTTTCTTTGGTCTGGGCACATTTGCCTGTTTGGCTGTGGTCTGACTTCAGAGAGACACACCTAAATCTCTCAAGGGTCCCATGTGGCCCGTGTCAGTTGTACAGCAAGCCTGTGGTACTTGGACGGCGCCCAAGGATTAGGTGTTCCTGTGAAGGGTTTTGGTTTTTTTAAAAAATATATATTGGCTCTACAAAAGCACAAGGATGTCATGGGAATAAGCTGCACTCCTTTCCCCCCTGCTCTCCCTTGAAGGCCACATATCAACGGGGTATCTAACCACTCAGAGCCAGGCTTTGCACAAAGGTATACATTAAAATAAATAGAACATGTAAGCAGAACAGAACAGAAGAGGGAAGGCGGCTTGGCTAAATGGAGACAGGAAACAATTGCTTCATTGTGTGAGGAGTTAAGAGCATAGAATTGCAGAGTGTAGCTCCATCTACAGGAACATTTGCAAAACGTACGCTCTGGCTGCAGGAAAAGCGGAGGGAATCTAACGGGGAAACTTCCACCCTCCTGATTTTTGGAGGGTTTTTTTAAAAATAAAAATATTTCTCCCTTTCCTCCTGATTCTATCCTTTTTGTGTCTCCCCACACACCTTTCCCCACGTTAAAAAAAATGAGGGAAAAAATGAGGAAACTTATTGGTGTTAGATGTCTAGGAAGCATTTTGTACTTCTTAAATACCTCCTGTTGCTTATCCTTACCCCCCCCCCACCTCAATTTCAAAATTTGTTTTCCTGAAACTGTGGCCCTCACGGCGTGGCAGAAAATGTTCCTATATTCAGTCCACTGCCGGAGGAGAGAGTTTGGGCCCTTCCAGCACGGCTATGACATTTGTTTGGCTCTACAATGTGCTCTCAAACTGCCTGAGGAAAGAAAAGAAAAAAACCAAGAACAACACAACTTTTGCTTTTCACATGGCTTCTGTCTTTAAGAGCAGCTAGCAAAGCCACCCTTCCTTTGCTGTGTTGGTTTTAGTGTAAAACTCTTGCATCTGCTCGTAGCCAGACGTCACGCTTTGCCTGTGGAGGCTGTGTGTTTTCAAAGAAAAGGCTTGGGTCACAAGGGAGAGCGAGATAGCTCTGGGGACGAGTAACGGGATCTGAAGCCTTTCACCTCGAAGCCATTAGCTTGAAACTTTGCCAAGGTTCCTGCTGGGCCGAAGTGGGAGCTGCTCGGATCCCACAGAAGAGGAGTATAGCAGGGCCTCAGGTCGAAGTTGCGGCTTTGCAACAGCTGCTTCAGCAGCTTTCATTAGGTGACATGTGTGCTGGCAACCTCATTCCTGGCCCTGCGAGATTGACTGCACCAAAATGGTTGTACTGACAGTTCTCTACCTCTTCCCACTGCACACTGAAAATCCAGCTACACACACACACACACACACACACACACACACACACACACACACCAGTGCAAATCCATTCAGAGTATAAATTCAGGAGTTTGGAAATTTGGGAATGGGAAAGGGAAGGGGAAAATGAAATGGTTCTGGGATGAGAAGCAAGTTCCACTATATACAGCGGTGCTTCCTAAGTGAGTGTGTTTAGGATTGCAGTCTAAAAAAATTCCATCCATTTTTCAACTGGGATGAAAATGAAATGTGTTGGGGCAAAATTCGATTCGGTTTTCACTTAAGGGCAAGTCTACCTAATTCACATTTTCTGAAACAGCACATGAACGGGGGGGGGGGCACAGCTGCACTTTGAAACTTTGAATTTTGAGATGCAAGTAATGTGTGGCAAAAAAGAATGCGGAAACTAGGTTAAAGTGGATTATATTTGGAAATATTGCTTTAAAGAAAGGTGTATTACATATGCACACACACAAAAAAAAATCAGCATTTTAGAATTCACTCTAAAATGCTGATTAATGTTCATGAGGTCTTCATTAAAAATGCACACACACAATATGATACGAAAATGTGGGAACTAAATTTAAGATTGGAAAAGTGGGAAGCTAAGAAATACTGAAGTTGACAGATTCGGCCATCCCTAGCTGTGTGATAATATACCTTCCTGCAATCATTTCTCACATTTGCTAGTCCTTGCTGCCCGGGCACTGTACACTGGAAGGTGGGTTCAGAGGATCTGTGATGATTGCACAGAGCAGATGTTAGTTTTCTCAAATATATTTCTCTCTCTCTCTCTCTCTCTCTCTCTCTCTCTCTCTCTCTCTCATATTTCACCTTCATAAATCTGGTGTTTTCCAATTCCAGTAACATTGCTCCATTGCCATATGGGTGATCATCAAACCAGCTTTTCCACAACCTGGTGCTCTCCTTTAAACCTCAGCTTCCACCATGCCTAACCACTAGCCATGTCAGTTCGGACCATCGGAACCAACTCCTAGGGGCTGAGAGGGCTTTGCCCCCCCCTCATAAGTTGGGGGCCCCTCAAAGCTGATGGGCATTGCCATTCAAATGGTGTGTGTGCACTGCGTCATGTGACTGAGTATGCGGGCAGGGTCGTCTTAAGTATATTTGGCGTCCTGGCGCCATGGTGCGACGGATCCCTCTGGCGCCCCCACCCTGCCCCGCCCCATTTCCCGGCGCGGCAGGCGGGTGGAGCACACAGCGTGACGGGAGGGTGCTACTGCGCGGCGCCCCCCTGGCAGCATGGCGCCCCCTGGCAGCACGGTGCCCTTGCTCCCTGCGCCACCCAGCCTGGCTGTAGGGCCAGCCCTGATTGTGGGGTGGGGCTTACCTGCCCCCCCATGTTTTATTCAGGTTGGCACCTCTGGCTGATGGGAGTTTGAGTTTCTGTTTTATTTTATACTTGTTTTAATGTATATTATTGTTGTAAGTCACTCTGAATTAATTTTGTTTTAAAAAGCAACTAATAAGTTTAAATAATAATACTCCAAAACATTTGGAGCATTGCAGGTTGGTATAGCCTGCATTAGACTTAGGTAAGAAATATACTCTTCCCTCTCCATTGAATCATTTGGAATTGAATGACCTGAGAATGCAAGTTCAAGCAGTTGTATTTTTACGAGCCACATTAGCTTGCCCAGTATCAGAAAAACAAAAAGGCCCACATTACTGGTGGATTGTTCCAAGGAATAACCAGTTTCTTTTACCCCAGACAGGCAGCTGTAACTGCAATCCTTGCTTCAAGGAAAAGTTTTTGTCCTGTGATTATTATTGCCTAGTTTACAAAGACTGTTATCAAGAAAGCTCTCTAAATTGGAATTAGCTAGTGATCCAAGTCTCTGAAGCCCAGGGACTGGAAGGGAAGATTTCTTAATTACACCAGCAGGGGCTTGATTTCTGTTCCTAATAGGGCTGGCTAATGCTGTTGAATATTGGTGGTGCACGAGCATCTTTTGCAAGGGCATCATGTGCTAACCTCTGCTTTACCAGGAGACAAAATCCCTATTCAGAAGCTGTGTTAAACATGTACAGAATCAGTGTACCTGTTTGCTTACTTACATGCACATTGGGGAATTCAACATGGGCGCATGTTCAATCCACTTAATTCTACATGCTTACATAAGAACATTCCTGGGTGGTTTCCTCAGTCAGTTTCACAGCAGAGGGGAAGTAAAAAAGTGGCAAGCAGGAGATGCTACAAAATTATTGCAGAAGGAACTCTGAGATCCAGTGATTAGATGCTGTTCAAAAACAGCTTTAGTAGATTTGGGCTCCTTGCTGTTGGTCTTATTGGGCTTCCAATGACTTTCAAAAAGTCAACAAGTATGCAGCACATCTTCAGTTGAAAGTCTTCAAATGGAAATATGTTATATCACCTACTCAATGGCTCAGAAAGACAAGTGGATCAAAGGAAAAGGCTGTGTTCCTGCATAGTTTAGGGCTTTGGGATAGGATAAGAACAGTGTTAGAAACTGAGATATGAAAGCTAGGAGCTAAATGGCACCTTAAACTTAGGTTATGGGTGCAACAACGGGATGTCTAGGCGTATTTTTTATATAACAAGAATACGAAGCTGGAAATGAATGAACTGCAGCTAAAACATTACGTTCATTTTTCACATGGTCTAGTCCTTCTGCTGCCCACCGTACTAATATTCTTAAGAGGGTCTCTTCTCTGGTCTTCAGAGAGTAGCTGGAAGTGGGGAGGCAGAAAAAGGTCCTCCTTTCCTTCCACTTTGCAGTTTTAATCTGAAAACCTAGACGCAGTAATATGCCCAGAGCTCAGAAACTTCTCGCACTAATGAAATTCCCTATTGCAAAACGCGCCTAGAACAATGGGAGTTTCGAACACTGTATGGGAATATCCACTCCCAAAATATTGGCTAGCATTGTGAAATATAGAATATTTGGGGATGGACTCAGAGGTGTACTTAGGGGTTTGTGAAACGGGCACAAAATAAATCACATATCAGACAATGGAGTATATGACAGATGTGTGTGGCACCTTCTTCTTCTGGAGAAGCTTCCCAATCTTTTTTCGCCCTTCCTCCTTGCCTCACCCTCACTCAGGACGCTTTGAGTACCTGGGTCACATAACATGCAGTAATTTTTACTGTGACTATTGCAGTAAAGTGATTTTGGTTTTGTCACATATCAACGGGGTCACTTGCCAGGGGTGTCAATACATCTGTTTGCCAACAGTGCAAGGGACTGTGGCTCTGTCCCTGCTTTGCATGGAAAAAGTCCCAGGTTCAGTCCTTGACATCTCCCAGGTAGGTCTGTGAAAGTTGCCATTGCTCCCCCACAGAAAACCCTGGAGAGTCATTGTCTGTCTATATAGACTGAACAAAATGAACTGAAGCAGAAGAACCAATTGTCCATCTCAGGATAAGGCTACCTACCTATGTATCTGCTCTTCAATCACTCCAGGCATGCACAATGAGGGGTGAGTGCCACCTCCACTATTGACAGGCACACATATAGAACATCCTTG
The DNA here is from genome assembly GCF_963506605.1 of Zootoca vivipara. Taxonomy (NCBI): domain Eukaryota; kingdom Metazoa; phylum Chordata; class Lepidosauria; order Squamata; family Lacertidae; genus Zootoca; species Zootoca vivipara. The sequence continues at coordinate 101,085,176 of NC_083276.1, forward strand.
AGGATCTTCTTCAAACTGTGCTATCAATTGTCCTTGTGCTTTTCCAGAAGCCAGGAAGAAGTGACAATGGAAGCCTCCTCCAAGATCACTACCAAGGCCACTGCTTCCTTATTGGTCCGAAAGATATGAAGAAAACCATCTAGAGCACATCATGGTACTCTGAATGTGCAGTGCGGAAAGTGGATAGGAAGTATTTATCATTCTCATAATGCTTGAGCCTGGAGTTAACCAATGATGCTTTACAGGGATGGAATCAGGCAGCATTTCTTTGCGCGGCACAAAACTATACTGTGGAATTCACTTCCACAAGAGATAGTGAGGGCCACCACTTTAGACGGTTCTAAAGGGGAATTAGACGCATCCCTGGAAGATAGGGCTATCAGTGCTACTAGTCTTCATGGTGACTCCATGCTGTCTCCAGAATTAGAGGCAAGATAATATCAGTCTCTGGGGAGCCTGATCAGGAGACTCCTCTCGCCAATGAGGAAGGCTTTTGGGCATCCAACAGGCACTTGATCTGCTCTAACACACCTCTTCTGTTCTAAAGGACAAGAATAGGGGAAGAGTGTTTGAAACAGTTAACAATGCTCTGAAAGCATCTAAACAGGATATGAAAATAACTTGCCCAGTAGTAGTCTCTCTCTCTCTCTCTCTCTCTCTCTCTCTCTCTCTCTCTCTCTCTCTCTCTCTCTCTCTCTCTCTCTCTCTCTCTCTCTCTCATAGATCCAAGTGCCTAGGAACTAACCTCCATCCCCTTCCCACCAAGCAGTCAGATTTCACCTACTTCAACGCAACCATCACAGTGGTACCCTTGTTTTTCCCCTATCAATTTCATTCTTCAAATGTTTAGCAGCCTCAAGCTGTTCTGTGTCTTTGTCACGTGCTTTGTCATTGGGGGAATTCTAATTAAAATACCCTCTCCGAATACCTTATGTTAGGGGTGTTTTGTTTTCACTTTAGCCTGCTGAGTTCTCCTGCACCAGCATAAAGTCCTTTCTTCTGAAAGGCCTTGGTTTTACAGCATGTGACTTCCCACCAGATCAAAACAGAAGCAACTCTTCTCAAAGACCTTCAAAGCTGCTTCAGTATATTCCCTGCCTGGAGTAATAAGAGCTGTAAAGTTCATCTGCTTCCTTAATTTATTTGCCCAGCTACCTCCCTTCTCCCTCCTCTGCTACAGCACACATTTGCAAACTGTCCCTTTGCTAAGCTCTCATCCAAGGAGGAGGAATTTGTCTTAGAAATAAAACGTGTCCATCTCATCTTGAAATATATTCTTTTGATACTTGATCACTGGGGACTTAATCCCAGAAAAATTCCCATTGACTTCAATAGTCTTTGGATCAACCCCCTAAATTGTCATAAGAAGACCCTGCCTCCTGTATTATGTGTAATGTGCAGCTTATAGCTCAATGCAAGAGATTTTTTTTATAAAAAAAAAATTACTTAGCATTGGAATCCTGATTTCTTTTTGACACAGAGAAAGAAATAGCTAGAGATTAAACTTCCATCTCCAACCCCTTGAGATGCTCTAATAAGCTAATCTAGTCAGTAAGATATTGCAAATAATAATAATAATGCAGCAACACACATCTGTAGCTGCAGTTTAATGGCATGGGTAAGTAAAGAGCCTAGTTGGCCTATTAGTTTATCTTCTTAAGGCTCTTGGACACAATTCCTAACGTCCTGGGTTCAGTCCCTAAGTAGGTCAACATATATCCCCCCCTCATTTCCTCCCTCTACTAACCACATCAATAAAAGAGACATTTCAATAGAAATGTAAAGTTTACTTATTTAAGAAGATACTTTTTAAAACATGAGAGATTGGTCCAACATTGTAGTATGGTGTAACCAATGCACTCTAGAGCATGTCTTGTATTTTAGAATGTTGCGGGTGGATGCCATGCCTCAAAATCTAGAAAATGCTTTGGGAATAGGGAAATTCCTTTATGTGAGAAAGAAGACACTAATTCACACAAATCTATATTCCTGAATGATGATAAGGATGCAGGGTGGGGAAGAACTGTCACCGTACAGCCAAATTTCATTGAAACAGAGCATTCTCATAAAGGCAAATCATGTTAGGGGCAGGAAACATGGCCAATTTGACATCTGAGGCCAAATCGAAGGAAAGGCACAACTTTTGTATCCTGTTATGGGATCTTCTAGATCAAATAAAGATGAAAGAGGAACAAGTGGTACCAGGAGTATAGCAAAGAATGATCATTGTCATGGTGACCATAAACAAGTGGTAAAAAATGAACAAGGTGAGCATGGGATCTTGCAATATCCCAATTTTGAGCTATAGTCCTGTTATGATGTTCTCTCTCATTGCTTGTTATGACCTTTCTTTCCAGGTGAGATTTTCACAGTCTACACTGATTTTATGCTGATAACCGGGACTCACGTGACTGTAGCTCCATATAAGACATTATCTTTGCTCCTATATACCCACCTCCCATTCTTTTGAACAGGTTGTTGCATTTCCCCCCACTGGTTTTGGAAAGGCAATCTGTGTTATGTATAAATAGACATGATAACATGTGCCTGAATGCAATTTCCTCCCAAGCCATTGCACTAGCTGCGATTTACATTGCATTCAAGGTTGAAATGATTGCCGAAACTGGGGCTGGGAAGGAAGATTAACCTGTGCCAGATTAACCTGGGGATTTTCGTCCTTCTCCTGCAACTTGTGGCTTGGCTCACTTTCTAGAGTCATCTAGATTCACCTGTAAATGTGTGCCCTCTTTAGAGTACAGCACATTGGCCACCATGCCTGCTTTAGGCTGGATAATGAGGTTTAATTGGGGTCTGATGGTTCTGTGGAGGATCCTGCCCTAGGGATCCTGTGCTTCCACACGCTGCTGACCCATGCATGTCTCTAGGGCTCCATTTTTTATTTCTGTTAAAATGGTGAAGGAATGCAGGTTCTTTATATTCTTACCTAGCCAAGCTGATGCACCAAAAGCCAAACGTTCTTTCTTGGAGAACTAGGTTCCCCGCCCCCCCTCTCCCCTGGTCTTTGGTAACTTTTCTGCCAAAACCCAACTGTAACAACAAAAGTTTATAAACAATGAAAATTCCAGCTGCTTGACATCAGCGATGTGAAGCTTTCACTTCACACAGATACAAATATTTACCCTGAGCTCTGGCAAAGCTTGCCTTGCCCATGTCACCCTTAATCATACATTTCTCTTTGATTGAGTTATGCTTTCCAGTACGTGATTTGATCTGGTTTACTTTTTAACACATCCCAGAGGCTTCGTCAAAATCAACTCTGTGCAGGCCATGTCATTTGGTAGCTGCCAAACATGCTACTCAGAAGGACGTTGGCAAAGGGGAAGAAACAGGACAATCCCCCCGCCCCTCCTGCAAACACACAGACACCACTTAATTGCTCTAATAAATATATTTCTTCTTCTTTTCACTGCTGTTGTAAAGCAGTGAGCAAAGAATATAGGCAGGCCTGTTCAGGGTCTGCATATGGAGCCACTTCGCAATTAAATTAGGATCCTGGTCCAGCTCATCTCACATGTGTAGCTTCTTACATGCATTCCTTCCACACAAATATCTATAGGGATACTGATGCTGTTTTTATAAAGAGTCAGATCTGGTTCACGTAGCTTAGTATTGTCTACAGTGAATGGCAGCATCTCTCCATCATCTGGAACAGTCTCCCCGGACCCTACCAGGAGATGTCCGTGGTTGAACCTGGGATGTTCTGTGTGCAAAGGAGATGTTCTGTAGCCTTTCCCCATACACTGAAGCCCTATGCAAAACTTCTAATCCATCACACAATGAGAACAAGTACATCATCTCCATCCCCTGCATCCCTCTGCAGGAAGTGCCACTTTTCTACTCATGTAGGCTCGTTGTATGATTTTACCTCCTGAGCTTTCAGGGTTCTCCAAGAGAAGAAAGACCAAGTTCCCTGTTGCAGAGATCTGCCTCCAACTCACAGAGGCTGATGAGGATGGCAGTGGAGGTCAGAGCAAGCACATTTATTCCCCCCCCCCTCTATGCACTTCTATGGGAATAGACTGCCCAGTGCCCACAGAAGGCTGGAGTGCTTCTTGAAAATTACAAGCTCTCATAATGCATCTTAATTTCCTAAAAATGTGGAGAGGAAAGAGGGATGCTGCCCAGCGGACTCACTCTCTGATCTCCATTGCCACATGGTCCTTCCCACAGTCTCCACATGTTCAGTAGCTGGTGTGAAAGGAACATGGCTAGTGCTATTTTTCCTAGAAAAAGAGGTGCTGGGGCTCACCATGAACATCTCCCTTGCTCTCTTAGAATGGCAAGGTGTCAGAACTAAGCTGCAGTGAGCTCTGGCTTGGGGGGGGGAGCCCTGATCATGGCTGTCCTGAGTCAGATCATATATTGATAGGCGGCAGCGCTCTTGACGTTTCAGAGACAGGGTCTTCCCAGCCATATGCCAGGGATGGATTCTTTTGCATGCAAATTGGTGCTCTTCCCCTGAATGCAAAGCTGATTTTCTCTTCCCAGTCCAATGGTCTTTATAGGCCAGCACTTCCTATTCTCAATTACTGGGTGTAATTCTCCAGGGTCTCAGGCACAGCAGCATTTCCCAAACCTGCTCTCCCATATCTCTTTTTCAGCTGGAGGGGCTGAAGAGTAAAGTTGGGACCTTCTGCATGTGAAGCAGTTGCCCTACACCTGATCTACGGTCTCTGTTGTGTATTGAGTCAAAGGATTTTATATCTGTGTTATTATTGTCTGTATTTGCATTAGGATAAAGTAACTGCCTTTTGGTTCCAGAGGGTACAGCTACTATTGGTTCATTTAAGCTGCTGTATTTAGATCCTCTGTCTTATTGGTTCCCTCCAAAAGGCAGCACTGTGATTGCCTGATATTGTTCCCTCCAAAATGTATCCCCTTCTAGCTAGTTCCCTGTCCCTATAAATGTAGCCTTCCTGCCCTCACAGTCAGTCTTGTTCACTTTAATAAAGAGCTGTTACTAGAGAACTGTCTACAGCATGTTATGTCAAGAGAGCTGAAATCACAAACCCCAACAGTCCACTGGTGGGAGCAGTCCAGGACTCCCTGGAGCCGGCTGCACATAGATTTTGCTGGGCCATTCCAAGGGAAGGTCTTTTTGGTTATCGTTGATGCATATTCCAAATGGTTAGAAGTGGCGATGGTCCCTAGCATGGCATCAGCTGCCGTAATCAAGGTGTTGAGGCAGCTGTTTGCAACCCATGGGTTACCTGAGACCATTGTATCAGATAATGGGGCAGCTTTTGTATCCCAAGAATTCAGGGCATTCTTGGCTGATAACTTCATAAGAGGGGTCACATCCGCGCCCTTTCACCCATCCTCCAATGGGCAGGCTGAGCGCATGGTAAGAACAGCCAAAGAATCCATTGCGCGCTTAATGGAGGGTAACTGGTCGGCTCGCATTGCGCGAATGTTATTTTTGCAGCATGCAACGCCGTGTACTGCAACGGGCAAGTCGCCAGCTGAGCTGCTCTTAGGTAGAAGACTGGTAACGGTGCTGGATTATGTCCACCCAGATAAAATGCCAAACCGTAATTCAAGAGCAACCCCCCCAGGCTGAGACTGACACAACAAGGTATCTCGCCCCTGAAGATCTGGTCTGGGTGAGGAACTATTCACGAGGTCCGCGGTGGGTGGCCGGTGTGATCACCCGGGCTAGTGGACCTGTGTCCTATTATGTGACCTTGGAAAATGGGCAAGTTTGGAAGAGACTTATAGATCAGCTGAGGCGCCGGGCGCTCAGCAGGGAGGAGTCAGATAATTCATCCCTGGCTAATGACGCACAGCTGCGAGACCAGAGTGAAGATGGCCCAGAGGTGCAGTCACCAGGGGCTTCAGCAAATGAACCAGGGTCTGCTAGTCCTCAGGATGACGAGGTACAGGTCGGGGACCCTGAGATGTCTGGGACTCCATCTGTTCCTGACGAAACCCCTATAGCAGCCCCTCCACCACAGGTAACACCCAATCCAGAACCTGCAACACCTGTTGTCAGGAGATCAAGTAGAAGTTGTAGGACCCCACAGTACCTGAGGGATTACGTCTGCTGTGCTCACTAGGGGGGGAGGGGTGTTGTGTATTGAGTCAAAGGATTTTATATCTGTGTTATTATTGTTTGTATTTGCATTAGGATAAAGTAACTGCCTTTGGTTCCAGAGGGTACAGCTACTATTGGTTCATTTAAGCTGCTGTATTTGGATCCTCTGTCTTATTGGTTCCGTCCAAAAGGCAGCACTGTGATTGCCTGATATTGTTCCCTCCAAAATGTATCCCCTTCTAGCTAGTTCCCTGTCCCTATAAATGTAGCCTTCCTGCCCTCACAGTCAGTCTTGTTCACTTTAATAAAGAGCTGTTACTAGAGAACTGTCTCCAGCATGTTATGTCAAGAGAGCTGAAATCACAAACCCCACGTCACAACAGTCTCTTCCTACATAGAGCCACCTCAGACATGATGCATTCTTCTGTTGATGCTGAGCAGATGTGCTGTTCCTGAATGGGATGGTGCCAGAGCACCACGTGTTGGATGGAGAAGAACAGAATCTATTAGCAAAATAGATATCACGCAGGTGGCACTGTGGTCTAAACCACTGAGCCTCTTGGGCTTGCCAATCAGAAGGTCGGTGGTTTGAATCCCCATGATGGGGTGAGCTCCCATTGCTTGGTCCCAGCTCCTGCCAACCTATCAGTTCGAAAGCACGCCAAAAAGTGCAAGTAGATAAATAGGTACTGCTTCGGCGGGAAGGTAAACGGCGTTTTCGTGCACTGCTCTGGTTTTGATGTTACGTTGTGAGAAGCAGCTTAGTTATGCTGACCACATGACCCGGAAAAACTGTCTGCAGACAAACGGTGGCTCCCTTGGTCTGTAAAGTGAGATGAGTGCCCCAATCCCAGAGTTGTCTGCAACTGGAATTAACGGTATGGGGTCCATTACCTTTACCTTTTTAATCAACATCACATTGAATGACCTTCAAACACTCTGCAAAAAGTACTAATGTATTATAACAGTATACTTGTAGGAGTGTTATCATTTCTTTTTAAATCAGATGCTTTTCCAATGCAAACTTGGGTAAATGGTTAAGGACAAAAATTTGTCATTACTTTTCCTTATGCGTATTACCTGAATCTGAAAGGCTTGCTTACACCCATGACAGTCTCTGCATGTAATTGCAATTCAAGAGAGAGATTGCTGGTAACTGACAAAATCCAAACCTGAGATTAATCACCAACAGCCACCATAATTTAAAGGGCCTTGGAAACGGTATCCCCAGCTGGTCATTTAGACACAAGGCGCCTCCCACACAAAGCTGGCTTCGATAAACAGATGGGCTTGGCATCATGCCCTAAAGGTCAATAAACTCGGACTCAGAGGACCCACGGGAATTTATACATGAGCAAGCGAGGAGGTAAAGCTTCCCAAACTTTAAATTATTCTGTATTACCTTATTTGAGAGCCTTGCAATTTACTGGGAACAAATTCTGGTGACACTCCCATCATTAGTCATGCACAGCATTTGCATCTCTGTACTATTGGCACATATATATCTAGCTGCCTGCCTGCCTTCTTCCCCTGAACGGTTTTTCTCAGACCCTCCAAGTGTCCCTATTTTCCAGGGACAGTCCCAGATTTACAGAAACTGTCCGAGTTTCTAATTTGCTCCTGGAATGTCCCACTTTTCCTTAGAATGTCCCTGTTTTCATCAGAGAAATGTTGGAGGGTATGGCAGGATGCCCCTATTTTCATTGGAGAAATATTGGAGGGTATGGCAGGATGTCCCTATTTTCATTGGAGAAAAGTTGGAGGGTATGGCGTTATCTGACCCCTGAGCCATCTGAATGCAGCCCTAATTAGGGAAGGGTTTTTTCTTTTTTCTTTAAAGTTTAATGTCCTATTACAGGGGTCCCCAAACTAAGGCCTGGGGGCCGGATGCGGCCCAATCGCCTTCTCAATCCGGCCCGCAGATGGTCCGGGAATCAGCATGTTTTTACATGAGTAGAATGTGTACTTTTATTTAAAATGCATCTCTGGGTTATTTGTGGGGCATAGGAATTGCTTCATATTTTTTTCCAAAATATAGTCCGCCCCCCCCCACAAGGTCTGAGGGACAGTGGACCGGCCCCCTGCTGAAAAGGTTTGCTGACCCCTGTCTTATTATGTTTTCACTCTGGAAGCCACCCAGAGTGACTGGGGCAACTCAGTCATATGGGTGGGGTATAAATAGTAAAATTCACAGAATCGCAGGATAAAATCACAAAATGAAAACACAACACAATTAATAATCAAAATAAAAACAACCCAACAACGCCCCCACCCCTTCCAAAAGTTTGCATTGTGTTGCCTTTACATTTAAATTAATGGGGTGGAATGGCCAAAGGGTGAAGTAATTTACAGGGTTAATTATGTAAATTATTCTGGTGTAATTTTGCCACAGTGGGCAGTGAACTGCTGTGGTACAGAAACTGTCTTGCATGTGACCAAGAAGAGGGCAGAATGGAAAATACCTTCTTACATCCCTACCTGGGACCTTGTATGTGCAGAGCAGAGCCATAGTAATAAAGATGTGACAAGGTATGACGGGTTATTGGTTGAAATGCCATGTCACATCAATGCATTTGACTCCCAGCAAAATCAGCAAGTTAAAATTCAATACGCCAGATCAGGTACATTTCCATGCTTCCCTTTGGTCTTCCTCTTTTCATGTGACTTTCTTTGTCATTGGTTTTCTTTCCTGTTCTACTATTCTCGTCTCCGCTGCCCCTTCATCCTAGTTATTTCCTGTGCCTTCTTGCTTCTGTCTGATCCCAGAAGATCTTTCTTCCCCCACCCTCCATTTCTCTCTTTCCACACACAACCACACAGTGTTACTATGCCACAACACTATCTACTCTCTAAAAGGGAAATACCATAAATGTGTAGTGTCTGAGAACAAGACGTAAAACAATCAAACAAACCCAGCAACCCAATAAGAAATGTTGTGTTCTTATTATATAGAAAACAGAATTTTCTTTACTTTTTGTATCGATCAAATTAAATCAGTGCTACACTGATGAATTTGGAACTTACATTATTTGGGCAAGATATTTAATTACCCTGCTCCCTGGTAGCTGAACCTGGGAATCTAGCCCATTACCTATAGTTTAAATAGTTTCCCTGGGTACCCTTATCTCCAGCTTTCTGACTCTTACATCATGCTTACTGAAACAAATAAGAATGGTTGTTTATTGTAGATACGGGAAAGGAACTAAGCCCACACTGCTCAGGTTTCAAACGCCACAGTAGATAATCTCTGAACCAAGACAAAATTCATGAATACAGAGCACTCAAAGATTAGGCTTCAGTGCTTCATTTTACAGTTTACTGTGCTTGAGAAGGGTGGCAGGCGAGCAATCCGGGATGAAGCTCTTTGTGACCAATGAACTTCCGCTGCTCCATTTCTGGGGAAGAGTGTTTGTCTTCCCTGCTGAGTCTGATGGCGATGCTAACAGTTAGGCCCAAATGTCAAGTCCATTTTGCAGTGAGGGTAACATGTTCACCAAGAAGGTAAAGAGGACCTGTAATGTCCAGAGTCATCAGAAACTAACTATTCAGAGTCATCAGAAACTAACTATGGAACAGTAAGAAAACGGAAATTCTGAGGTGGGCTTTGATTCATTTATGTAACTCTCTCTCTCTGTGTGTGTGGGGGGGTGTTGTAAAATCTTTTGTGGAGGGTATCTATGCTTCTGTAGGTAAAGTGGCAGCACCCAGAAGCAAGTATTGGAACACTTTGCTCTCTCCTTTGCAAGTAGATATGTCCAGAGCTGTCAAAGGTTTTGTATATCTGCTCACCTGCCCTTTATCATATTACATGGTGAAAGAAAACAGCATAGGTTTTGAGCAAACTGGGAAGAATGTAGGGGCAGCATTACAGTGTGATGTTTTTAGACTCTGGAACTACTTCCAAATGCAGAGAACGAGTCCTGGTGCATTTTATTTTAATGTTGTTGTTGTTGTTTAGTCGTTTAGTCGTGTCCGACTCTTCGTGACCCCATGGACCATAGCACGCCAGGCACTCCTGTCTTGCACTGCCTCCCGCAGTTTGGTCAAACTCATGTTCGTAGCTTCGAGAACACTGTCCAACCATCTTGTCCTCTGTCGTCCCCTTCTCCTAGTGCCCTCAATCTTTCCCAACATCAGGGTCTTTTCCAAGGATTCTTCTCTTCTCATGAGGTGGCCAAAGTATTGGAGCCTCAGCTTCACGATCTGTCCTTCCAGGGAGCACTCAGGGCTGATTTCCTTAAGAATGGATAGGTTTGATCTTCTAGCAGTCCATGGGACTCTCAAGAGTCTCCTCCAGCACCATAATTCAAAAGCATCAATTCTTCGACGATCAGCCTTCTTTATGGTCCAGCTCTCACTTCCATACATCACTACTGGGAAAACCATAGCTTTAACTATACGGACCTTTGTCGGCAAAGTGATGTCTCTGCTTTTTTAAGATGCTGTCTAGGTTTGTCATTGCTTTTCTCCCAAGAAGCAGGCGTCTTTTAATTTCGTGACTGCTGTCACCATCTGCAGTGATCAAGGAGCCCAAGAAAGTAAAATCTCTCACTGCCTCCATTTCTTCCCCTTCTATTTGCCAGGAGGTGATGGGACCAGTGGCCATGATCTTGATTTTAATGTATTTAATATATTTTTAACCTTCTGTTGGAAGCCGCCCAGAGTGGCTGGGAGAAACCCAGCTAGATGGGCGGGGTAGAAATAAATTATTATTATTATTATTATTATTATTATTATTATTATTATTACTACTACTACAGTGGTACCTCTACTTACGAATTTAATGCATTCCGAATGCACATTTGTAAGTCGAAAAAAATTGTAAGTCGAATCCCATAGGAATGCATTGGGAGAAAAAATTGTAAGTTGAAGCAACCCTATCTAAAAATTCGTAAGTAGAAAAAATCCTATCTAAACCGCATCCAAGATGGCGGACGGAGCTCCATTCATAAGTAAGTCGAGTCATTTGTAAGTAGAGGTACCACTGTATTATTATTATTATTATTATTATTATTATTATTATTATTATTATTACAGTGGTACCTCTGGTTATGAACTTAATTTGTTCCAGAGCTCCGTTCTTAACCTGAAACCGTTCTTAACCTGAGGTACCACTTTAGCTAATGGGGCCTCCCGCTGCCGCCACCACTCAATTTCTGTTCTCATCCTGAGGTAAAGTTCTTAACCTGAGGTACTACTTCCGGGTTAGCGGAGTCTGTAACCCAAAGTGTTTGTAACCCCAGGTGTTTGTAACCTGAAGTACCACTTTATTTGGGGTCTTCCCGTTCTCTCCGCTGAGTGGGGCTCTGGGCTTCTGCCTGGTAGCACCACTGTGAATGGGCTGGTAGGCCATAACATACTTGTTGGTGGGAATGGACCTTCCATTTCACAGATTAGCCCTTGTTCAAGAGATTAGACTTGTTCAATAACATGTGTCATAATCCCTCTGTCTCCAATAAGGCTAAACTGCTCATTGTGTTGCAAAAGGAAGTTGACCATGGTGCATAACAAGGTCCAAATACAATGCAAATCTATGAAAGGCAAGGTCAACCTTCTGCACTTTCTTTAATGGATATGAAATCTCTCTCTCTTTATATAGAACATCAAGCATCTAAAATAATTAAGAATCTAGTGGTATGCATGGGAGAGCCTTTAATTGCTCTACAAGTCAAGTCCCTTCATCCCATCATTGTTCTTCAATCTCACACTAACTTGAGTAGGAAACTATATTAAAAAGGCTTTAAAATTAGTAAGTGAAATATAAACAAATATAAAAATTGAAATAATACATTTTTCCAGCTTCCTTCCCTCTATCTTTAGATTATAACTGCAACAAATACTGTCTTGCTACAATTATTTATTATTATTATTATTATTATTATTATTATTATTATTATCATTATTATTATCATCATCATCTTTGACAGGATAATTTCTACTCAAGAAGGGCATTTTATTTATTGACTTAACTTCAACAGCAGAACCAACAGAGGGAGCAAAGGAGCTTTAGCCATCCAGTTATTGTAATAAAATTTAAAGGCTGCTTTTTTGTGTGTTTTTAATCACTCGGTAGTATTTTCAAAGAAAGGGAGGAAGAAAACAAGGGGAACTTTGCCATCAAAACAGGGACTATTTAGAACAAAGAGGGTAATCAATATGTATTTACCATGTCCTTGCATTAAATATGGAGTCAAGCAAAAGCAACTTACAAACTGTCATCCATTTAACAGCAGGACACAATGCTACAACAGGAGGCATTTGGAAATGGATGATTTTTCCTGTGTTTTTACCCAGAATGCTTTCTTAGTTTCTCATAGCAATATATTAACTTCATATCTGCACCAATAAGTACTGCCACTGAAATGGGTAATTTTTCCAGTACACATGTCACAAACAGGAGTTCTGATCCACAAAAGGACCACAGTGGGTGATAAAGGGTTGAAGTGCCCCTACTACCAAGTGAGAGCTGGACCATAAAGAAGGCTGATCGCCGAAGAATTGACGCTTTTGAATTATGGTGCTGGAGGAGACTCTTGAGAGTCCCATGGACTGCTAGAAGATCAAACCTATCCATTCTTAAGGAAATCAGCCCTGAGTGCTCCCTGGAAGGACAGATCGTGAAGCTGAGGCTCCAATACTTTGGCCACCTCATGAGAAGAGAAGAATCCTTGGAAAAGACCCTGATGTTGGGAAAGATTGAGGGCACTAGGAGAAGGGGACGTCAGAGGACAAGATGGTTGGACAGTGTTCTCGAGGCTACGAACATGAGTTTGACCAAACTGCGGGAGGCAGTGCAAGACAGGAGTGCCTGGCGTGCTGTGGTCCATGGGGTCACGAAGAGTCGGACACGACTAAACGACTAAACAACAACAACAACTACCACTCTAGGGTCCCCACTCACTGACCTTGCAGTCTGTGGGGAAGAGGAGCCCTGCACTTAAGGACACAGCTATAAGGATTCAGGAAGACATGAATTTCTCTGCTGACCTTTCTTCATTGCATGCAGCCCTGTTTCCATTCCACTGCAGTTCAACTTCCAGCAAAAGTTATGTTGTTCATCTCACTGTCCACTGTGGTGAAATTTTACATTACATTTTTCCATTCTATTCATTTAAATGGAAATGTAACACAATGTAAAGGGGTGTGTGTGTGTCATCAATTATGTGTTGTTTGCAAACTGAAAACAGCAACAACAGCACACATGGATTGTATTTTCTAGTCAGGGCTCAGCAAACCTTTTCAGCAGGGAGCCGGTCCACTGTCCCTCGGACCTTGTGGGGGGCCGGACTATATTTTGAAAAAAATATATGAATGAATTCCTATGCCCCACAAATAACCCAGAGATGCATTTTAAATAAAAGGACACATTCTACTCATGTAAAAACATGCTGATTCCTGGACCGCCCGGGGGCCGGATTGAGAAGGCGATTGGGCTGCATCCGGCCCCTGGGCCTTAGTTTGGGGACCCTGTTCTAGATTGATTTCTATTCAGGGCATGAGAAGAATAAGTGAACATTGGCAATTTCCACCACAGGTGTACCCAGAAGTTGTTGGAACTCCCAGCCCCTGCTGGAAGTGCAGGCCTACCCTCTCCAAAACAAAAAGCACATTTCAGACTATGGAGTGTATGATCTATATGTGTGGGTGACGCCACTGCCATGGTTAGATCAAATGCAGGAGAACTTTTCCATCATTCTTGCACTGTTGCTCAAAGGCATTTTTGTGGGCAGGGGACACCAATGCCACTCCTTGTCAGGGATGCAAGGGGTCTCTGATTTCCACTCCTGTTTCCTTCAGAATTCTCCACTGTCCTTGGGCCCTGACACCATAGTTTACATATTACCCAGCTTGGTCCTAATTCTATCCCAGCCTTCCCATACCTTCCCTTTTTAACAATGCAGTCCTAAAATTACCGAGAATGACTGCCATTGCATTCAGTGGTGCTTCTTATTGTTATTTCAAGGAGAGGGTGTACACAAAAGATCTGCCTAGTACAGTTCCCAGTGAAGTCTCGATTTAATTGAATTGGGAATCCAATCAGAGATAAATTATTTCCCCATTTGTATGCATGCCACAGATCCTTTCCAGGGTTTCAGTGCCACTTTTAAATCTTTCTTGACCCGATGAATCACAACTGAGAAACCACCAAAAAAATTCCACACGGAAATACAACCCAATTGTCATTCTCAATCCACAACTAAATGCAACTCCACAGGAAGTTCATTGCTTGGTAGGTAAAGAGGGACCCTCTTTACCTACCAAGCAATCTATATTTGTGGCACATTTGGGGTGTCTTGTCCCTTTAAAAGTTTTGGATTTCAGCTTTCACATCCTGCAGAGCTGCATGGAAATGCATAGCTTAAGGTTGGGACTAGTATGACTGATTCTGACTGCATGATGGGGGTCATTTAAACGTTCCCCCAGCTGAACAGGAGCTACTCACAGAAAGGTAGCTTCCTTGCACCTTTGTTACCCATTAAACAAGTTGCTTTAGAATGCATAATATTTTCAACTCTCCTGACTAACTTTCATCCTCTTTGAACAAATATTCAACACTTGCAAGCAGATATTGCTGTCAAGTTTGTTGTACCACAGTATCTATAAGCTGCAATAAGATATTGTACTTTCTTGGGTGTTCAGCCATGCAGAATGGGAAGAATCCAAGCATTTGTTAAAAATGGAGAAAGAGTGAAATAAAGAAAAATCCCTGAAGAGAGAACATTCCTTATAAAGTGTGTGCAGTAAATCTTATATCCATTCAGCATTCTCTCTCTCTCTCTCTCTCTCTCTCTCTCTCTCTCTCACCAGTCACTTGATTATTTCCTTCGTGTGCCAACTGATACTTTTTTTCATGGAAAATATGCACTATTCAAGGCTAGAAGATCCTTTCCAGTCTTTCCATCTTTTACAGATTATTAACTTGGCTGCTGTTCATGGCTGCAAAATTCTGTTGGCCATGCTGCTCAATTGGCCATGCCAATCGAAGACCAAATATGCATAACTCAAGGGTAGGTCTTAGATTCAAATCTATTTCGATGCTTAAAGAAAAAGGGAAAAAATAATTTCCTGGATTATTTAAATAGCATTCCCCAAACCCACGAAAAAGCATGCCAGTACCCTCTTACGGAGATTGCCAAAATGTTCACGTTGTTGCATTTAACTGCTACCAGAGGAGTTAGATAATTTCCCATGTAGTATTTCAACGTTAACTTGCTTTGAATTTTCGCTTTCTGCATAACTCAGACTCTATCTTTGCCCATTCATGAATCATTTCCTTCTGAAATGTTCTTGCTCCATTTCAAATGAGCCAGGGACAATATTTTCTTATCTACATTCAAATATTTGCATACACATACATTAGGCCAAAATATGCCTGAAACGTTCCCCTTGCACTCATTTCTCATTCAGACTTTGGAAGAGAGTGTTCTACTTCCACAGGCTAGAAGAACATAGGAACACACAAAGAGCCCTTCTGGATTAGAAGGGATTCCTGAGTGTTTCCCGTGATGGCTAAAGAGATTCTGATGGGAAACCTCCAGGCAAAACATGGGGACAATAGGCCTTTCTTGCTGTTGCTCCCCAAGAATTCATATTCAGTCCCAATAGTTGAGGTAACCAAGAGCCATCATGATTAGTAATCGTTGGTATCCTCAGCCTCTAAGTATCATTTGTGAGATGAGTTTAGCTGCTACAGTTTTATTGCTTAGGTGTCATTGGTTTTAGAGGGATTTCTGTGAATGCAAGTTTTCACAGTCAATTTTTGTGTGAGAGGGAGGGATGAAACAATTAAAGGCATCGTAGATGGAACCAGGAAATCACAAATGTGCATTTATTTTTGGGCAAAACACCCATCTACCCTACTGCACCTCAGACTTAGGCATGCTTTCAACATTCTGAGCATTTGCTGAAAGCCTGAAGTCTCCCCCCCCCCTATACATAGACCATTGGAGCAACTCTTCTGAAAACCTATTTCACCACTATGTTTACTCGTTGTTAGTTCCTTCTGAGAAGTTTAGGTATGCAGTTTAGTTAAAATCAAGAATGCAAAGGTTAAAATGTAAAAAATAAAAAAAATGAAATCTACAGAAGTCTTGTAAAACAATTGTGACTATTACAACACAATTTAATAATATTATCACATCAAAAATGCAATCTTATATTCAATATACACCAGCTCTCTAGTGTAAATGGTCTAATTCAGTCAATTAGAACTTGCACCGCCCAAGTTCTATTGGAAGTTGCTTCCTGTGTACAATTTAGTAACTAAAAACACAGCAGGAGATATCAAAATTTTGAGGACTAACCCTGCCCCATAAATCTCCTGACTGACAATTTATATGCCATACGTTTCCAGATCATGACTTTTACATCTAAACAGATAAGCAGCGGTAAACTATGCCAGAGAACGCTTTGAAATAATGAATTTTTTTAAAAAAACCCAGAACTACTGAAATATCCTCACAATTGAAAGGACTTTCTGTGCCATTTTGTATATAAAATGCATGAAAGACAGCAATGTTATGGATGCAATCAATCTTACTTTATAGCAATTGCTAGCAATGCATAATGCCATTCCTACTGTACTGGCAGGTAATCTACTGTCGCTTTAAATAAATCTAAATATTAGGTCTAGGAAGGATCAACCTGCGGAAAAAAATGCTGAAATATAACTGCTAAAGTTAATACTTACTTAATTCTTGGTTTTCTACAAGACTTAAAATGAAAAGGCTTTCCAACTATTATAAGATGTACAGACTTAATCTACATTTCAA
Source organism: Zootoca vivipara (assembly GCF_963506605.1). Classification (NCBI taxonomy): domain Eukaryota; kingdom Metazoa; phylum Chordata; class Lepidosauria; order Squamata; family Lacertidae; genus Zootoca; species Zootoca vivipara. The sequence goes on from NC_083276.1 coordinate 101,102,003, forward strand.
TAAGATATTTAAAGGCAGTGCGAGAACTGTCAAGGACCCTTTCTTAAGCCTGAGAGAGACCTACAAAGGAATGCTGACAGTTTCGTTTTCTCTGACATGGAAGCATTATTTCATCAAGAAAATGTTATTATATTCTTATTCATTTTGGCGCTTCCCACTTCAGGCTCTTCACCAACCCCATCTGTGTTCGGTGGTATCAGTGCTACGGCGTCACCTGGGTTGTCATGAATCCTCTATGAGAGAGGTAGATTAAATGATCTGAATAAACCCATATTCTTCCATTTCATTTTTTTCTTCATCCTTTCCAGACAAAACACAGGAAGAAAATCCTCAACTTCAGGTGGGCCTTCCCTTCCTTATCTGACGTGTTCCATATGCAAACCTTGATGCTAAAGCTGTGTCATTTTTTTATTTTTCCTGCATGCAAAGTGGCTGAGGCCAGAAGTAAGTACTCTATATCTATATGCACTGAGGGATACATAATGAAGTAAAATATAATAATAATAATAATAATAATAATAATAATAATAATAATAATAATATTTATACCCCTCCCATCTGGCTGGGTTTCCCCAGCCACTCTGGGTGGCTCCCAACAGAATATTAAAAACACAATAAAACATCAAACATTAAAAACTTCCCTAAACAGGGCTGTCTTCAATGTCTTCTAAAAGTCAGAGTTTTTTATTTCCTTGACCTCTGATGGGAGGGCATTCCACAGGGTGGGCACCACTACCAAGAAGGCCCTCTGCCTGGTTCCCTGTAACCTCAGTTCTCACAGGGAGGGAACCTCCAGAAGGCCGAGGCCATTTAGGGCTGTAAAGGTCAGCACCAACACTTTGAATTGTGCTCGGAAACATCCTGGGAGCCAACGTAGGCCTTTCAGGACTGGTATGTGGTCATGGCAGCCACTCACATGTAAGATAGCAGAACACAATCCTGAAGCTGGGTTTAGAAGATGTTTATTTAAGACCAAGATGAAACCTTAAATTGGACTTGGACTGAAGAGCCATTCAAACAGAGGGCTGTTCTCTGGCAGATTTCCATGGCCACCCTGTATGCAACCATACCTGCCAAGTTCCGGCCTGAGAAATAAGGGACTGGACCGGAAGTAGCAGACCGGAAGTAGCGCTGCTGCCATTTTGGAACTGGGCGGAGCATGCTCAGAAGCGACTTTTGATGCTGCTCTGCCCTGTTCCAAAATGGCCGTCGCACCAGAAGTCGTGCTGCAGCCATTTTGAAACTGGGCAAAGCAGCATCAAAAGTCGCTTCTGAGCATGCTCTGCCCAGTTTCAAAATGGCTGCCGCACCAGAATAAACCGGGGGGGGGGAATCAATTTTTTCGGCTGGGGGCAGCTGGAAAAACGGGGGTTTCCCGGGGAATACGGGAGACTTGGCAGCTATGCATGCAACCAACGCTGCACGTGGGCACTTTTGCTTTGTGGATATGTAACATGAGCTAGTATTTTATTTTTTTTATTTTTGCCTTAATGTCTGCAGGACATGAGTACAAATAAATTTTTATCAGCCCCTCTAAAATGCAGTGGAATTGAAAGGTGGAAAGTCACGCCTCATGATGAAGTGAATTTTCTGTTCTGGGTACAATAGGTCTGATGGAAACAGGATGGTGCAATTCACAAGGATGTTCTGCTAGTGGATGCTATTGACCCATAATGTAAAATAACTGGTGATGAGCCAAAGGTGGGACTGGTTTTTAAGACTAATTTCCATGTTCCTTGCAATAGAACTATTCTTTTTTCAGACTTTTTGGGGGGTAAAAATCTTCACACAATCTTCATGAAAGGAAGCAAGGGTGTACCATATTATTGACAATGCCAAAATAGCTGCGCTGATATTCCTTGTCCTCCTGCTGAGGTCAGGATTGTTCCCTAAAAATGTTTTTGGCCATTTACCTCTCCCCACTTCTGTCCTAAACTATTTTTGATGAGTCATTTATTGACCTCTTATTTTAAATGCTCCTGTTAAAGATTCCCCATATGGTAAATATACGCTTTTCTTCAAGTTGCAAAAGAAATGTATACGTCAGGCACCTTTTCAAATTAGCTCCCTTCCATTAAACTGCATCCCCCCTTTTAAAAAAAGAAGTCCTTTTACTCTTGTGTGTTAAATTTATGTGGCTAGTCCATAAACAGTTTCTAATTAGACACATGTGCATTCAAATGTGGACTTGTGTGTTATAAACCGACACTGAAGTGTATAAGAAACTGTCAGTCAGATCAAAAGTCAATCCAAAATCATCCCATTTGCAGAGCTGAGATGCTGTCACAGTTAGTTAGCCCTAAATGTTTAAAACATCAACCAAACCTTTTATTCTAATTGAGCATGAGTTGAAAGGCTGAACACTTTGATGTCTTTGCTTTTATCATTTGTATATAGCTTAGAACTGCAGACTTTACCCCCCTGGAAATAGTAGACATTGCTTCTCACTGAAAAATATACAGGTAGGTCAATCTGTATTTGTGAGGCTAGTTTATAGTTCTCAGCCATGTATATAATTACTTACAACACACAAGGACTTGCCCAAAAAAAAAGGAAACCCATTTTTCTCGTTGTTATTTAACATTGTTTTCTTCCTGTTAATGGACCGCATGAAACAGAAATACATCTTCTCAGAATATTGTCTAGAATTGATTCCTGACTTTAGTATAGCCAAATCTCCATGAGGTCCCCCAATTAGAAATTATTCAGTTGTTTAACTATGAAAACTTTACAAAACTTACAGAAAATACATTTCTATGTTAGGAAAACATAACCCTAAGTACATGAATATTAGTTGCATTTTAGGACATGAATTGAGAGTGATTAAAGGTGTGTGTGTGCAAAAAAAGGGTGCCTATGGAGAAAGGGTAGGTTATCAATCAATCAATATTTATCTGGATAAATCTTTATCTTTATCTCCCCACTTCTTCCTGCTCCTTGGCTGATGAGTGGGAGGGTATGTGTTGGCCCATTTAAGATTAGGCCAGGGGTTATCCTCTTGACCAGGGGTAGGCAACCTAAGGCCCGTGGGCCGGATGCAGCCTAATTGCCTTCGCAATCCGGCCCACGGACGGTTCGGGAATCAGCGTATTTTTACTTGAGTAGAATGTATCTTTTATTTAAAATGTATCTCTGGGTTATTTGTGGGGCCTGTCTGGTGTTTTTACATGAGTAGAATGTGTGCTTTTATTTAAAATGCATCTCTGGGTTATTTCTGGGGCATTGGAATTTGTTCATTTCCCCAAAAAAATATAGTCCGGCCCACCACATGGTCTGAGGGATGGTAGACCGGCCCACGGCTGAAAAAGGTTGCTGAACCCTGGATTAGGCAGTGGTCTAGAAACAGCCTGGGGAGTGCAGATTGCATACTTCTGAAAAAGAAATAGAGGGAAAAATGCATTTTTCTTGGAGACTTTGCATACTGACTAGAAAATGTGCACATTGCCCAGAAATTGTAGAAGATGAAATCCAAATATATATATCCCCCAAAGCCTGTGGGGGTTATGTATAATGACCAGAGAATGTACAGAATTCAACCAAGATAAACACATCCCCCAAGACTTGTTATGGTTTGGTATATTGACTGTGTAATGTCCCCAATTCCCTCTTCGAGGCACATGTGTTCATTCTCCATGAGACCTGGTAAATGTGCACAACAGCCAATTATTATGCACATTAACTGCTCAACTTACATTCCTCTTAACATTCCCTTTATGTACAGGAACCTTACAATTTGCTTTGAATTTCACTTGGTATTAAATTTTGGTAGCAAGTTTAGCTCTCTTTCTTTCTTTCTTTCTTTCTTTGACATTCTACCATCCCAGCCTGCACTATCCAATATGTTTTCAAACTCCTTGGTGCCGCAGCTTGAAAATTGCACTTGTCTTGGACACATGTCCCACCTGAGAAACTCTTGGTCCAAGTCTATGGACCGGTTTGTAAACAGGTGCCCTCTTTTCGATACCTCTGGGAGAATGTGGATTCACTCGTTCCTTTGTGACCCAGATGGGATGAACTATTGCCAGGGGTGTGTGTGTGTGTGTGTGTGTGTGTGTGTGTGTGTGTGTGGCTGCTGTAATTTGCATGGTTGCAAATTGCATGATTGCAAAAGCTCAGAAAGGATCTGAAAGTGGTCAAGACTGCAGTGGTCAAGTGTCCACCCGCTACATGGACCTGCTGGTGCATGCTGTATTCACACCATCATATCCAGATGGCAAGCCTCCCTTCTCTCTTTCCCAGATACAGTGAGGATTGCCAGCCATATGAACTTGCCTGAAACAGTATTGAATTCATAACCTAAACTCAGAGCTAACCCCCACGACAAAAGAATAAGCCTGTATTTCCTCCTGTCTCACCCTTAGCTGGAAGGTGCTGAGACAAAAAGCCTTTTCATATCTACATAATCAATTGTCTTCCCTTGCCGGAAAATACGTCTTCAAGATTGCTGTCTGGGCAGGGGCATAAGAAGACAGCTTGACACTCTGTGCATGCCACTGAAGATACTAGCTCTGAATCTGAGCACCGGTTGAACTGAGAAAATCCACAGAGCCTGTAGGTATCCGGCCGTGATTTTAGCTATTATTTTTCTCTTTTATGGTGTTACCTTTTAAACTGCGTTTGAGATCTTTGTTGTAGACTAGTACCCTGTGGCACTGGCCTGGCGTTGAGAGACATCAGTGAGATACAGCACATAAAAGCGTACCCTATAAGTGTGACGAATGGCAATTACAAGGCTGGGTTGGAGCTAACTTGTGAATGTTCGAGTGAATTGGGGGGGGGGAAGGCCGGTGCACTCCGCCTGCTAGGAGCAGTGTAAGAATATGGGCCGTGCCAGGTTGTGTGCCACAGGAGGGCACCTTGCTGAGAACACAGGGAAAGCATGTGACCCCTTATTAACATGCCCAGCATCTCAACTAGCTCTTTATCAAACAAATCAGGAACATCGGAAATCGGCCACGCCGTTAATAAGAATGCAGCTGATGTGCAGAGGAGAAGAGTGTAGCTTTTGAATTGTGTAACGGCATGGGGTGGGGTGGAGAATGCAAAAGCTGTGTCTTGGTGTCCCCAAAAACACAACTGCTGCGATTAAAATATAAAGGGTTGCAATGCACTGCCTTAAAGGCAAAGAAACTAACTCGGCATTGCTGTTTGCCTTGAAGGAGGAGAACAGTAAAGGGCTGCAAATCCCTCTTTATCTGGGACAAACGCAGGAGTGGCACACTGTTACTTTTACTAGAGTTGCTTGCTGAGCCTGTTTTGCTGCTGCTACTTTACCAATATTTATATTTTATGTAGAGAATTTATATACTGCTTAATCATTAGCCTTTCTAAGTGGTGCGTGTTATTGAGAGAACAGCGACTGCTTATATGCTATTGCTACCATTAGCACATCTGTAGCACCAATATAGCTACAGCAGTGACTAAGGGACTGAGTTGTAATCCAGGAAAATCCCTGTTCATCTCTTGTCTATGCAGGGAACTTGCTAGAGGTCTTAGGGACCTGTTCATCTCTTGTCTATTAAGGGAACTTGCTAGAGGTCTTAGGGAAGCCAATGGCTCAAAGCATCAGTTCCCCATGAGCAATGTGGACTTTCTTACAAGGCTGTTGTAAGAATTACTCAGGAAACGTATCTGAAGTATATGCAGCTTGAGACCAGTATTCCTAAAAAGTTTGCCTATCCCCTACATATCCAACTGGTGACTGACTGATGATGACGACGATGGATTCAGGTGCTCAAGTCATTCTTAAAATGACAACAAAGCTGAGAGCTTCAGTGATGGTCCTAGTCCTGCCCGAGAAATGTCCTTGGTGCCACTAGAAGTCATGGGTCTGGAAAAGATGCCATTCATGTAGACTTTGGGCTTGGCTTTGTCATCTGTCATGTAGATCTTTGCATTTTACCCTATTGAGAGAAAGTGAAGTGTTTTCAGACTTTTGCCATGGTTCAACATATATAATTAAACAACGGACTTACAAGTTTCAAAAGACTGTATACATTTAATTAGTCTCCTTTTGAAAATTGTTCATAATTGCTGATGATGTTTCTCCTGTCTAGAAGTGGTATGCTATGGGGGGCAGCTGCAAGGGAGAGGATGTTAGAAAATCTTATCAGTTCAAATGTGTGGTAGTGCTTTTATTGTCACAGTTTCTGTAATAACAGTGACAATCCTTAACTAAAAGACCATAATGAGAAATTTTGAGGCCCCTGAATATTCAGAATAGCATAAGATGGCACAAAGGCCACACTTTAACTCATTTGTAGTTATGTAGATCCACTGTGCATTGCTTTAAACGTATGCATGAGAAAACAGTACAAAAGATGCATTTTTGTTTTCTGTGGGTGAGATTTTTTTACGGGGAGGGGACATGAATTCTGCGAAAGTAACAATAGAGCAAATGGGACTCCCCTCTGGCGGCTTTTCCAAATTTTTTATTTACTTATATTGCCTATGGATATGAACAGGACAACCCCTAAAATGACTTTCTTGTAACTGTGTAGTGAGTGTGAGCCATAAGTCACTTAAGCCTTAACACCCATAATTAATTATATCAATATTAATTTAATATGTTGGGCTATTTCAGTTGTCATCCATGGAATGGATACCCTAAGTTAATTTCACGGTAGAGCATCTGCTTTGCATGCAAAAGATTCCAGGTTCAATCCCTGGCATCTACAGGTAGGCCTGAGAGAGACTCTCATCTGAAAATCCTCGAAAGTCAGTGCCAGTTGTTTTTGCTCCTACTGAGCTAGATGGACACATGGCATGAGATGGAATAGGGCAACTCCCTTTGTTCCTGTGTTAACTATCGTCTCTGGAAAGACTAGGCTTAGAACAGTTTCAAGAATAAAGCAACCTTTAAAAATACTAGTGTAGATTTAGAAGTCTCCCACCCAGAGCTTCAGAGCGGCCAACCACAGCTGCTAGTTATGAGAGAGGTCGGTACAACTCAGCTCTGCTCTCTTTCATAAGCCGTAGGAGTTTAACAGGTGGCAGTTCACACCCACTTGACCCATTTGGCCTGCAACAACTTGAGGCAGGAGATAAATGTCACAGCCAGCCCCACAAGGCCTCATGGGCCTTGTAAAGCTTTGGTTTCACTCCAGATTGACAGGTATGAGTGCTAACATGCACATATTAAGCAGGCTGATGTAGGCACGTCTATCTTTTGCACCTTAAAATGAACAGGAAAAATGAAACCATTTTTACCTTTGAAGCATGAACTATGCGTACACATGGTCATCAACTTCCAGTCAGAAAAGCGGTTACAGATGTCCAAACAGCCTATGAGTACCTAAATTAACAATCTGGTTTTATAGGCTTTTTCTAGAGCATTTAGAAGAAGTTCCTGGTTGGATGATCTGTTTCATAGTGGAAAACACAATCTTGGAAGGTCATGGAATTTCCTTTCTTGGAAGGTCATGGAATTTCCTTCATTAGATATTTTGAAGGAGAGGCTGCATGGCCACCTCTCAGGAATGCTGTAGATGTGGATCTCCTGCATGAGTAGTTGGTTGGCTCAGATTGCCTTTGAGGTGCCTTCCAGCTCTTATGATCTTATAAGTTAGTTCTATGCACACATTCCCCCCACTACACAATTCGAATAGCTTTTGAACATAACTGAGTAAATCTCCTGTGTATTATGTCAAGAATAATATTATGTGTTTTTTAAGCAATTGTCAAGGCTTTGGAAGGCTTTGTACTAAACTGGAAGAACATAAAAGAATTTGTAAGACAAAAGTAAGCATTCTTTAGAAAACCCACAATGTGAATTCAGGTGAGCAAAAATGAATGTAAAGTAGCATTTGAACTAGTGTTCCAACAAGCTATGTGTGCATTGATGAGGGGTGTGATTGCCCCATTGCAACTCACCATGTTCAGCTCTTAAGGTTTGTATGGAGCCCTCCATATATACAACTGCATATAGACTCTGTCAGTGTGACTGAGGAATCTACAAAACGCAGGCTCTCCAATCACTCATTTGGAGTCTATTGAAGCCTTCCTAACCCAGTGCCCTCTAGATGTTGTTGAACTACAACTCCCATCAGCCCCAGCCAACATGGCTCATCAGGGATAACTGGAGTTGTATTGCAGTAACAACTGGAGACACGAGACTAGGGATGGAAGGTCTACTGGCGAACACTTGCAGGGCTCCATGCTGACCTTCAACATTTGACTGATGGTTGGAGATAGAGCCTCCTGCTATTGCCACACTTCTTTCAAACTTCCACGTGTTCAATGAATGCCTGATTTTGAAACAGAAAAAAGGTAGAGGCCGAGAAATCTGCATATAAAGTTAAAGTTATAGAGTCCATAATTTTATTTAGCTGATTTCTGGAAGCAATCCTCTCTGCCTTCAGTTGGCAAAAGAAGTCACACTCAGCATTGATCCATGGAAATTGGGCAAAGATCTGCAACGTATTATTATTATTATTATTATTATTATTATTATTATTATTATTAAAAAACACTTATGAAGGATGCAGTCCAATGCCTAATCTGCCAACATTGTGATGGTTGCTATGAGGTAGCCAAAAAACTTACAAGTCTGCCAATTTGCTTGCAGGAGAAAATTCCTCCCTGGTCCCGAAAATACGGCAACGAATTAACTGTACCAAGGTTCATAGGCAATGTCCCCACTCCCTCCCCTTTGGGTGGGTGGGTGGAAAAATCCCCCGACACCTGGCTGCCCCCTTAAATAGGCTGCTGATAGGCTGCTCACAGCACTAAGCCACAGCCTCTGATTGGCTGAATGGTCACTGCGCACCCTTACCCGAGGGTCTGATGTAACCAGAGGTGGTCAGTGTGAGCCATCTCCTCCCCCATCTATGCCTGGAAGATGGCAGCCTCCCTGAACCCACCATGGCCATGCCATGCGGCAAATTTGTATATTGGAGAAGGAAATGTGGGGAACATCATTTGCTCCAGTTATTATTTCTAAGCAATTTTTTCTCCTCTCCTAAAAACAACCCAGTAATATCTCTTTCCAGAACAAAGGATGTTTCAGGGTTTGCAACCTTAGACTTCCACCTTAAATAAATTTCCCATCCAAGTCATTTATTTACACAGAACATGGCATACAAAATCGTTATGTCCAAGGAAAGGTGTCTGTTTGCCATAGTAGACACCCAGTGCAATGTGATGCATGCTTGCTCAGAAGAAGCCTTACTGTGTTCAATGGAGTTCACACTCCATGGGCACAGAATTGTCACTTTATTTCACAACAGTAGTAACTCTGCTCTTACTTTTTTGTTTCCGTGTAGCTTTTTCTTTCAGCAAATATGCTTTTAAAGCCATGACCTTGTTTTCCTGGGCTAAAATAAATATGTGAGTAACTGAGGATGCTGGCAATATTTCTTTCATTTGCCTTGCCATTAAGAGTAAAGGTATGCCTGACCGCTAACCTGACATATCCCTGTCACTTGGGCACTCTGGGTTCTTTCCTTTTCCTAATGGACATTCTTTCACAGGCTTCTGTGGCCTACCTGAGTACAATATTTTAAATTTTAATTCGCTTTACATTTAGGCCAGTCATAAATACCATTTAGGTACCCAGTATTCTGTTCTGTACAATCCCTAAGGTGGTGCTTTTATTTTAATGAAGCCATTTTGGAATGTAAGAGAGAGAGGGGGGGTCATCTTTGATTGAATATATTTGTCAGTTTTATTCCCCAACTGGTATTTTCATGTGGAAAATGCTCACCCCCTTTCAAAAACTGAGGAAGAGTGCGTGCTTCAAGAACCTGAATTAAAAGTTTTCCCTGCTATTCCCCTTTCAACTCTATCTGAATAAATGGCCTTTTAAATGAATTTTGAATTATATGATTGTTGAACACGGCTAAAAGAGGGTTATATAAATAAAAACATGTATTGGAACCGTTAGATGTTCCTTGTAGAACACCATGAGATAGCACTGAAGTGAAATAAAATGCAGAAATATATAAAAGACTGAAGTTGAAACAGGGGGAGGGAGAGAGGTCTAGGTTTTCTGTTTTGCTTTCACTGAGGGAACCACATTTAGTTTTGTTCGTTCATGAGATGTATACAGTACTTTCTAGGACCTTCTTTATTTTTGTGATTGTGAGTCACTTTAAACTGTTTTTAACATTTGTGTTTCAGTTGTTGTAACTTGCCCTGGAACTTTAAGCATAATAAATGAAGGAGGAGGATGAGAAGAAAGAGGAAGAGGAAGAGGAAGAGGAAGAGGAAGAGGAAGAGGAGGAGGAGGAGGAGGAGGAGGAGGAGGAGGAAGAAGAAGAAGAAGAAGAAGAAGAAGAAGAAGAAGAAGAAGAAGAAGAAGAAGAAGAGACTCACCTGTAGTGAGAAAGTAGGACCTGATGTTTTGATGATTCAAACAAATCTATAGTCCATCAGTTTTATTGTCTAATATAATCACAACAGTAGACAAAAGATATTTAGTGTCACCTGGTGTCATGCAACATGCTGTGTTGGGGTTTTTATAAGGAAGCAAACGAGTTATGGGTGCTAGTTGAATATACATCAATGCAATTGAGCAAGATGAGCAAGATGATCATTACCCCCCCTAGAGTGGCCATGTTTCATACTTTACAGAGGGCAGTCCTCTATTTAAAGGGTTCTGTTCACTATATGAAAGTGTCCTTTATTTGAAAGGTTGAAAGTTCCAAGCCCAGTTTAAAGATAAAGAACCCTAAAAGGAAGAACTGAATTTGCCCATCAAGTGTTGACACCTGAATACCAGAACAAGCAGGCACACACACAGGTTATATGGTCACATCTTTCTCACTATGTATTGTATTTCTATTTGATAGATAGATAGATAGATAGATAGATAGATAGATAGATAGATAGATAGATAGATGGGAAATAAATCCACAAAGGCAAATTTCAGTGTTTTCTCCTGCCCTCTTCTTTGTTTATTTATTTCATCCCCCTTTTTTATCATGCATAAATGGCCACCAGTTATCCAGTGATTGGCATGGATTGCATTTTCCCCCCAGTTCCTAATATTACTTATTGAGGTTATTGTAAGCCCAGTGATTGATGCGAATGAAGCATCATGCTGGAGCTCACATTTCGCTGGGACTCCTGCCCAGTTGTGCTATTGTTTCCGCCATTTTCAAGCTCCCAATAGTCAAGTGGCCAAAGAGATGTAACTATAGAGGCTGTTGGCTTGAACCAAAACTAAGGCTTTTCCATGCTAGCTGCTTTCACCCCACCTGAAAAGAGGATGCTTTGATCATGAAACCATGTCCCATTCCAGGTTGAGCCATCCAGATGTTGTTAGATTACAACTCCCATCATCATTGACCACTAACCTTGGTGGCAGGAGCTGATGAGAATCATAACCCAACCACATCTCCAGATCTCTATGTTGGCTAAGCCTAGCCCAGACACTCAAGAGCATTTTTCAATTTTCATTTTTCTGTATCCCCCTCTATGGAAAATATTCATCAGAATCCCAAGGCTTGTGATACCTATAAATATGAAGGCAATTATGAAAATATATTGTTTTTGTTCTGGGAGAAGACCTGAGTGCCATAATAGGGGTCATTGTTTTGGTAATCAGGTGCTCGATACATCTGTCAGCTGTGGGATGTAGAAGCAGAAGTGAGGAATTTATCAACCATCTACAAATGATTAGATATTGGTAATTTGATTATTTTGACGAATCCACACTACCTTTCTTATTAGGGTCGACAACTTTCCATCCTTCCTTCCATTCTTGCTTCTCCTTCTCCTTCTCCTTTTCTCCTGGTGGTTTTCACTTATTTCCTTCCCTCTTTCCATTTCCCCAGGCTCCATAGATTTACAGTTGAATATTAAGCCAGCTATAGCAAGTCTTGAATGTAAGCAAGGCTGCTGGAAAAGGATTTACCAAGGCACATTGTTTCTTCCTTAGCCTCTTGAAGCTGATGTCATGAGAACAAAATTCAGTGATTGTACAACAAACATATGGCTAGGTGGTAAGTGAAAACAAACACATCTATTTCTCCAGCCTAGAAGAACTAACTTGTTTGGCATCTTTCAATGTAAACATATGGTCCTATGATCATTTATGTAAATAGAGAGCAGCATAGGAAGTTGGGAAAGTGGAAGTGGCTGGAGTAATGACAAAGAAATAAGCTATTTGAACCACACAGGGCCAGAAAAAGACTTCACAGGGCCCTTAGAATGGTGCCACCATTGCCCCCCCCATTACCCCCACACTTCCATTGTCCCATAGGATATTTTTCTTCATTGCCATCAACACCACACACTGCCCTCTAACAGCATTTTGGCAGTAACACTTTTGAATGCACACGAAGCTTGACCTGTTTCTGGTGTGCCCAGTGCCACCCACTGTCTTAACTTACCCAAAATGCAATGTTCTAGAGTGCATATCTTTCCATAGATTTTATAGAGTGATAGGGTAATGGCACAACAACTGGATGAAGATTTATAAATAGGTTTGGACAGAATGTAGTACCAAAGCATATATTCCTTCATTTATACAGATTCCCTGCGGCGATGACCCCTTCCTCCTTAGTGTCAAGAAACCCTTTCAGCCACAAAGTTTATGTTCTCAGCTGAATGAAACGAATCACCTAGAAAAAAAAAATTTCCCCTGCAGAACCTTCTAATTCTGAAGGTCGACGAAAGGGACAGGGGTTAAGAGGTATACTGTATTCATGATAAGATGCCATTCAGAGTATGGTTGCTATTTGCTGTGTTGAATTACACACAGAGGGTACTTGGAAATAGTGATGCAACATGTTGGAGGGCCTCTAGTGTGCAGTCATTCCAAGGTGTGCACCCGTCCTTGCATTTCTTCAGGGCAGATTTAGAGTCAGAAAGGCAGGTGTGGGGCTTTATTTATTGTGACAAGGGTGATGAAGCATTCTTGCCTGAGTGGGTAAAGGTAGCCAGCATGCTAGAAGACACAAAAAAAGAGAATGACAAGTAGGCTGTGAAATCTCAGTCACATATTTCAAAAAGATCCCAGTTTTGTATAGTAGATATCAAAGGAGAAACTTCTATTGTATTTTCCCCCTTCTTTGTTTTTAATGAACTCTTTTTTTCTCTTTTGGTTGTCTAATTATATTATGGTCTCTGAGACAAAGTCTCTAATCTTGCTAGTATGTCAACATCCTGTGTAGAATGATATTTCTGCTGTGGAGTTGTTCTCAGGAAAAGAGTAGTTCTTCCTCAGTTTTTCTATTCAGATAATTGAAATTCCCTGCGGCTGGTGTTCTAGGCTTTACTTATCTCTATAAACATTTCCTGATCCTGCCCTGAAGGCATATCACAGTCTTCTAAGATCAGGTTTTTGTTATCATTTCTATTTCCCATTCAGCCCAAACTATCTCTGTCTATGGAATGTAAGTTGCATATATGAATTCTCCCCCCTCAATATATGTAATTCCTTCAATCAATTTATCCATACTGCCATCCTCACCATTTCCTGTTGAGTCTATCTTGTTATAAAACCATGTCTCTTCTTCCTGATACGAGTCTCTCGATTAGCTAATTAAAGAAGAGTTACTTTTGTATTTTCAAAACTCATCCAGAGGCAAGTTAGCAACCAGCAAGCCTTTTTCTTTTAACTTCTGAATCTTCTATTTAGCAGGTTTGACTTCTAAAAAATATTGGGCATTCAACTACTTTAGGCTACAGTCACATCCACATTCACCTGGAAAGTAAGTTCCATTGGATTACTTATGAGTAGCCTTGAATAGGACTGCACTGTTAAAGTCTACTGTAGATTTATAAAACTGCCTTGACCTTTGTTGCTATTAAGGCACTATTAAGCTATGTACATGACAAATTGTGCACAGCTACTTTCTATGTCAGTTCTCGTAGCTCTGATAATATTGGATAGAGTGAGAATGAGTGATACCCTGGTCTGATCTGGAAATATTTAGACCTAGTGTGAGTCACAAGAGTATCAACAGGTAGCCTGTTGGGTCTTCCATGTTGGAATCTGAATACAAGCAATTGTATTCTCTAACTGGCTCATCAGAGACCATGTTAATGAAGACAATATAATATTTCTAGCTCAATGTCTAATGTCTCGTTCAAATTGGTTTGATTGCAATTGAGGTTCCAGATGATAAAATAGAAATCAATATATAGCTGTTTTGGAAACCAAGTTTTTATACTTTATTTTAGGAAGGGTGCCCTGAATGTTCTGCCTTTCAGACTGTGCAAAATGTGTAAGTTCTTGGAATATTTTTCCCCGCCCTCAAAATTGGGGTCTTATACAACCCAATGATGAGGCTTCTATTGTGCCACAGGCTTATCATTGGTTTTATTTTATTTTATTTATTTATAATCCATTGCCAATTCAGTAGAAATTAAGTTAGTGAAGCATTTCCTTGCATGCAGATAAAATTATGGCAAATGCTTTCTTTTATTAATTCCCATGTGCTACACCTGGAACGGGAGGCAGTGCAAGACAGGAGTGCCTGGCGTGCTATGGTCCATGGGGTCACGAAGAGTCGGACACGACTAAACGACTAAACAACAACAACAACACCTGGAACTCAGTTTGGCTTATAGTCATGCAAAGCAATGGGACAAAAGGCAGAGGTTTCTCAAACAAATTTATATCCAGCACCTAAGACTACTTACTTCGTCCAGTACTATTACGTCCCAACTCGATGCAGATGCACATCTGCATTTAAAGCACATCCAACACACATTTAAATAATACAACTCACCACTAAGAATTCTAGGAACTGTAGTTTTCCATTAAATACAATTCCCAGCAACCTCGGCAAGCTACAGTTCCCAACAGGGGTGCCAAGTTAAGCCCCGCCCTGCATAATCGATCACATGACACAGTGCACACACACCATTTGAATGAGAATTCCTGTCAACTTTGTGGGGGCCCGGCCCCCTCAAATATTTTATTGTGGGAGCTGAAGCCACCACAGCCCCTAGGTTCCCAGGTTTCCTGGGGAGAAGTCACATGCTTTAAATAAGTGTTGGGTTTGTTTTGAATGTATGGTGTGGCCCTCAGTCAACTAAGCTGGAAGCCTTAGGTACTCAGCTAAGTATCCATTTGCTGGATCAGAATGCTCAAAATATAGAGACAGATATAGGCTCATTTGTAACTTTGGGGCAAACTGTTTTCAGGAGCAGCCTAGGTGATACTGAGCCCTTCACGGAAACAGGCAGTATGACAGAAGCTGGAATTTCCGGAATAAGCTTCCCACTGTGGAGAAGTTTGTAATCAATGCAGCATTAACTTTGGGTCATTGTACTTAATAATGTCACATGATTAGCAACAGAGGTAAGCGATTAGTAGCTATGATAACTACCTGCTATGAGTCATAGGATATCATGAAAGTTAAGATACAGAATTAAGATTGTTACCCCAAGAGAAGAGAATCACAGGGCAACAGGGCAATCAGAGCCTATGTGAAACAAAGACTTAGGATCAACATGAACAGAGTTTTGTCAGTCAAAACACTACGAAGAGAAAGTCTGTCCCATAACGGAATTACAATAAACTGATAATACGAACTCTTCAGAGGGAGTGAAAAAGAAAAAAAGAAGATTATAAATTAGATATCCATGAGTTTTTATTAAATACAAGGTTTTCTGAATCTCTTGGCAGGCGAAGAAAAAGGTTACCTCATGTTTTCATTGTAAAAATCTCTGTCTCCAGTGAACAGTACGGATGTCAGCACTTGCTTTATTTCCACCTGGCAGATGTGTAAGATAATGCACAGATTATAAACTAGTTATAGGACTTAATTCCTTGAGAGATGACAGGGAAGAAATGAAATGAACAACAGGATTTTAACTGTTTGTTCTTTACCAACTTGCATTTGCTTGCCTTCTCAAATAGGAGTGTGTCTGCTTCCCGGCAGCCTTTCCATGGAACAGAGAGAGACAGCTCATCCTTTGCACCCACATGCCTGTACTAAAGACAGATGATATATAGGGGATAGGTTGGATTGTGAGCCACAACTTTGCTAATGCCTTGTTTGATCTGTAACATCCTTAATTGGCTTAAGGCCAATCTCCCCAAATGTAGAGCGGACACATTTGCTAACAAGGTGAGTCAACATTGTCGAGAAAGCAGCTCAATTCCTGCTACACACTATCATTTTCTCTGCAACATCTTGTCCCACCCTGGCTTCCAACACACTGTATTAGCAAATGGATCATAATAGGTATATTGAGAGAAACAAAACAGGAATATTGCATCTGAGGGCTGGAGCAGTCACAGCTCAAGCCTATTCCGCCAACTTTTATGATTTAATTATGTAAAGTAGATGCAGAGCAGGGGATGGGAAGCCAAAAAGGAGAATACATTGAACCAAACTAAAAGAGGGTGCAAATTTGCATTAAATTTGCAAGTGATGGGTTTTATGTATGGGTGTGAATTCAGAAACAGTTCCTATTATTTAGATACATCTAAATTTGAATTATGGTGCTGGAGGAGACACTTGAGCGTCCCATGGACTGCAGGAAGATCAAACCTATCCATTCTGAAGGAAATCAGCCCTGAGTGCTCACTGGAAGGACAGATCCTGAAGCTGAGGCTCCAATACTTTGGCCACCTCATGAGAAGAGAAGACTCCCTTGAAAAGACCCTGATGTTGGGAAAGATGGAGGGCACAAGGAGAAGGGGACGACAGAGGACAAGATGGTTGGATAGTGTTCTCGAAGCCACCAACATGAGTCTGACCAAACTGTGGGAGGCCGTGGAAGACAGGAGTGCCTGGCATGCTCTAGTCCATGGGGTCACAAAGAGTCGGGCATGACTGAACGACTAAACAACAACAACAACAACAACGTGGGGAGGGATGTGACCAGCTGACCTCTGTGCTGCTCAGCCTTCTGTCTAAGCACTAGCTAGTGAGGGGAAATAATAATAATAATAATAATAATAATAATAATAATAATAATAATAATAATTTATTATTTATACCCTGCCCATCTAGCCGGGTTCCCCCAGCCACTCTGGGCGGCTTCCAACAAAACATTAAAATACAGAAATCCATCAAACATTAAAAGCTTCCCTAAACAGGAAACTTCAAGTCACCCCCTACTCTCCCTTCTTTTGGTCCTTCTTTATTGTATCTCATGTGTGCACTGCAAGCCAAGCAAGCTCTATGCAGAAGTAAGTCCCACTGTATTCAGTGGTTGCTTACTCCCAAGTAAGCATGCAGACATTTGCTGCCCTAGTTACTTAGGGAGAAGGAAGCCGAGACTTTCACAGAATAACGACACTTTGAAATTGTTAGTCCCCAAATTTCAGCCAAAGGCAAAACAAGGAGAGTGATTTCTCATCTATAGGTGCAAGAAAACAGGAACTGTCCCTGCCAGATAGGGACAAATAGAGCATATGAAATTCAATGGGATTTATTTCCAGGACTGCACAGTAATGTCTCTACCTGCACACGACTAGGATATCTACGTTCATTCATTACATCCAACAAATGTGCCATCCACATAGTCTGTCTCCTTCTACTTAAATATTTATTATTTTTCTTAAAAAGGAAAAATAAAGAATGAGAGGAAGTGTTTGTGTGTGTGTGTGTGTGTGTGTGTGTGTGTGTACATACTCTCTCTCTCTCACACACACACACACACTGCACTGCTACATGGGTTAAATTGTTAATGCTTTACTTTCACTCGAGTTTTCTTTCTTTTTTTAATCAAACTTTGGATTTCTCTCTCTCCCCCCCCCCCTCCTTCTCTCCCCGGGGATAAACAAATGGACAGCTTTCCTCTCTAGAATTCCTCCTTCCATTACCATCACAGCAGAATGCATCTGAGACTATAATAACTCAGTGATGAAATACAAAATGTCGCAATGCCATCTCCCTTAAAGTGAACTGAGATTTTGTTATGCCATTTTAGATGCACTAATAGCTCCTAAAGTCCCATAGAGTATCCTAATGTGAATTTAATGAGCTGATAGCATATAAATGACAGTACTGAGAGGGTGAAGGTGACATAACCTTTTCTCTTCTATTTGATGTTTGTCTTTGAAAAAATACAGATCTTTCCAAAATGTACTGCATTATTGCTAAGTGCCACATCTTTCAGCAAAGAGGATCGCCATTGTCTTACCATTTAAAAATCTATTCTTCTCCTTTATGGCATAAAGATCTGGGGCAATATTTTTTTATATAAAAAACATTTATTTTATTATTAACGCAATAAAAGGAATTGGAATACTTCTTCTCCCTGTGCAGGCTTCCATTACTTGTCACTGTTGAGCACATGTCCATTTCATGGGCTGCACATCCAGTGACAACCATTCATTTTTAGCATTTGTGTTCCTTCCAATGTCACTGTTACTAATACGGCATTGCTGAAATTGTGCATGAATCATACTGAAACCATCCATCTTTATTTTCTGGGTGTAATTTTTTCTGCTACCCAAGATGATGTTAAGGGGACTGCTCATCACCGCTGGCTCCCAGTCTCCCTATGTCATTATAGAAGCGTTGTCATTTATAATCGGTTGCCTCCCCTTGCCTGCCTGATTCATTCAATGATGTCACAGTCCATTGTTTGTGCAAATCCCAATCACCTTCATCATGGTAATGAACTGTGATCGCATAAGCACTGGCTCGTGTCCTCGTTGACACTACTGGGGGCGGAAGGAAGAAAAGGGGAATGGAGGACAAACCTATATGGATTATGAAGGTTGGAATGCAAACGTGGAACATATTTCTGAGGCTGTTCTAGGAGAGACCGTGTGGCTATTCTGCTAGAGTTAGCCAGGTTAGAAGACTGCCTGCTTATACATTTACATCCCATCCCCCCCCCAAAAAGCATTCATTATATTACCCCATATTAGCTTCACAACACAGCTTTTATATAGAGATAGATAGATAGGTAAGATTGTGAAACTCTAGTTCGCCCCCCCACACCCAATGACTTTAATGGAAGAGCAGAATTTTGAAATGAGCTCTCACCAATCCTACTCAAGTTAGTCAATCCTCACCAGTTTAGGCCAATTCTAAGCCAGTGAGAGCTTGAAATATGTTATTTCACTGCCCCCAAAGGATTTAGCAACATGGAGAAACATGTTCACCCTATGATTCTGCCTAGCATGGAGAAGTTGTTGGACTGTAAACCGAGAAGATTCAGGTTCCAATTCCCCCTCAGCCATGAAGGTGACTTTAGGCTGTCACCATCTCTGTGCCCAAACTGTGTTATAGGGTTATTGAATGCATAAAAGGTGGAGGACAAACTTTATAGGCCACCTTGAGAAGGAATAGCAATCTAATAAAGAAATAAATTGAGAGTTATTATTTCAAATAATTTATGTTTGTTTATTTCAACAAATATTTTGAACAGAACATTGTAAAACAAGAGCCAATGTTTCTTTGTCTCTTATCATAGATGTAAAAAAGCATTATTATTATTATTATTATTATTATTATTATTATTATTATTATTTATACCACACCCATCTGGCTGGGTTTCCCCAGTCACTCTGGGCGGCTTCCAACAGAATATTAAAATATAGTAATCTATTAAACATTAAAAGCTTCTCTAAACAGGGATTATTATTATTATTATTATTATTATTATTATTATTATTATTATTATTATTTTCTTAGTATTATAATATATTTGTTTTTTTTCTTTTTATGCTGTATTAATATTATGTGATGTAGTGAAATTTGCGTTTTTCGTTGTAAGCTGCCTTGGGGGTCTTCTGGTGAAGGGCAGTGCATAAATTTAATACAGAAAATAGAAATAAAGACAAAAATACTAAATTTGAAACATTCTGCATATGGTCCCACAGCTGTCAGTGGGAAATATACAAGCAGAAAACTTCCAAACCAGCTGATTTCAGCCAACTTTGGTACTGTGCTTTGGCATAGCTGGCTTTTATTTCCAGGTGGTGGACAGGAATGAAACTTTCCCACCCGGGTCCACAACCCAGGATCCACCCTCCCTTGCCCCTAATCGGGGTGGTGGGTTATCCCGCCATCAATAGTGCCCAGTCAGAAGATGGCCCAATGCTTGGCAGCAATGAGGAGGCATTTCACCCCCAAGGGGCAAGAGAGGTAGGTGTGATAGGATGCAATCACTGCCCACCCTAGGACTAGTTTAAACTGCTATTCCAAGCACAAGACAAACAGGCTTTCATGTGAATTGTACAGTCATACCTTGGTTTAAGTACACCTCGGTTTGAGTATTTTCAGTTTAAGTACTCCACGGACTCGTCTGGAAAGGATTGATCCACTTTCCATTACTTTCAATGGGAAAGTTTGCTTCAGGTTAAGTACACTTCAGGTTAAGTATGGACTTCCGGAACCAATTACACTCATACCTCGGGTTAAGCACACTTCAGGTTGAGTATTCCGTGGACCCGTCTGGAACGGATTAATCCACTTTCCATTACTTTCAATGGGAAAGTTCACTTCAGGTTAATTACACTTCAAGTTAAGTACAGACTTCCAGAACAAATTGTGTTTGTAAACCGAGGTACCACTGTAATTTGGGGGCTAGCTCCTTGCACTGCTACAAACATGGAGTTTCGTTCTCCATCCAAATGAATAGGGAATGCTGATCACAACTCCAACGAACTGCTGGGCCCAGACACATATATCTGATACAGTGGTACCTCGGTTTAAGAACGGCCCTGTTTATGAACGTTTCGGTTTGCAAACTCCGCAAAACCGGAAGTAGTGTCCCGGCTTTGAACTTCGATCTGAGGACGGAATCTGAACGCTGAAAGGGCACCGGTGACGGGAGGCCTCATTAGGGAAAGTGTGCCTCAGTTTAAGAACGGTTTCAGTTTAACGGCCTCGGTCCAGTATACCTGAAGGAGCATCTCCTCCCCCATCGTTCTGCCCAGACACTGAGGTCCAGTGTCGAGGGCCTTCTGGTGGTTCCCTTGCTACGAGAAGCTAAGTTACAGGGAACCAGGCAGAGGGCCTTCTCGGTATTGGCACCCACCCTGTGGAATGCCCTCCCACCAGAGGTCAAAGAGAACAACAATTACCAGACCTTTAGAAGGCATCTTAAGGCAGCCCTGTTTAGGGAAGCTTTTAATGTTTGATGGATTTCTGTATTTTAATGGTTTGTTGGAAGCCGCCCAGAGTGGCTGGGGGAACCCGGCCAGATGGGCGGGGTATAAATATTAAATTATTATTATTATTATTATTATTATTATTATTATTATTATTATTATTGACTCCTGGAATGGATTAAGTTTTTAATGTGAGGTACCACTGTAATATATTTGTCAACGGCCTATGTATGTCTAAACTCACCATAGAAAACAAATCAATGAATTGTCATTTTTGAAATTGCACAGATGGGATATATAATTCATTTTGTTGTTGCGTTTGACAGTTTGGACAGCACCTGCATTTCAGAGTTAATAGTAAGTACTTAATGGGCTTTTGGACAGAAAAATGCAGGATCCACCCATTGTCTAAAGCACCACTGTCATTGGCTGGGAGTAATTATACAAATAACAACAAAAACAACACACCTTATGTCTTTCAGAAAGTTACGGCTCTGGCAACATATAAAATGTGTTCCATAACACTTTCTGTTGCCCAGTGACAAGGCAAAACATATCACATATGCTTAACAACCGCCTTGTACATATTTTGTCTTTCTAAGGTTTCTAGGGTTTGTCAGGCATAATGATGCATTGCATCTGAGGGAATTTCCAGCCGGGACAAATGATGGTCTCTTTCCAAAAGCATTTCCTCAGTCCTTAGCAAAAAAGACAGCCCAATATTTGTCATTGTATAATAGCTGGGCAAAGATTAATGCTGCTCAATATTCCTTGTATTAAAAGTTATAATATGTACATTGGTGTGTTCGGAAGAGTCATGTCACCTTTTCTTTGGGGTAGACCATTTGTTCGGCAGCCTGTGAAGTAGTTCAAACAGTGTGAATGCACCTTTGTTTAATATTATATTATATAAATTAAGTGCTTAACAGTTAGTTTCTGGGCTCAATTTGAAGTGCTGGGAATAACTTTTTAAGCCTCACATGGGACCACGATATTTTAAGGATCATTTTCATCCTGTATGTACCTACTCAACTTCAACATCAGCATCAGCATCAGAAGCTGTGGCCTGTGGCCTGTCATTTCCTCCAAATGACAGGAACCACAATAGTGGTATAACTGTTATAAATTTGTTTTCCTGGGGTTATACGATAGGTTCATTTGCTTGCCACCTTTTGGTGGATCTGTCCATGTCATGTCTCCTTGTTGGAAGCCTAACCACATGACTCCCACTATCCTACAGCCCTCCCCCCAGGGCCGGCTCTAGGGGTAGTTTGGGTGGCGCCAGGGCGCGGCCCAGTGAAAACCGTGCTGCGCACTGCGCCCACCCACCAGCCGCGGCAAGAAACGGAGTGGGGCGGAGGCGCCAGAGCGATCTCCGCACCACGGCACCAGGGCGCCCAACGTGCTTGAGACGGCCCTGCCTCCCCCCACCCCCAGGTTATTATTGGATGAAATTCATCAATATTATTCCCATGAAGTGGGGGGGGCAGGCATTTCTAGGTGGAACTGAACTACTGTCAGAGTCAGTCTATGTATGCCTTCAACTCATCCTGGGGCTGGTGGTCCTTCTTTGGATGAAAACATTCTCTTGTTACTGTTGCTTGCCTTCAAAGTTTGCTTTGGGTATATCCGTTTCCATTCTATTCATGCTTGCCAGATGCAGTCCATCTTTCGTGGGAGATGCAGCTTGCGCTGAAGCAAGCCTCACTGGGCTACAATTATGCACATCTTCACCTCCGATCAATATGGGCGATTCTACAAGAGATGTTCCATGGGGTGAACGAAAGCAAACATTTCCTGCAGAAAAGTTGCAATTTCGATTTTTCCTCTGAGGAAACATTCCATCTGATATTTTCTGCCTAACTTCAAATTATGTTCACTAAGAATCAACTTCAAGGGGAAATTAGGCCCAGGACAAAAGGCTCTGTTTTGTGAGGCGATGCGGAGTACATGAACAGACGTGGCATGCTGAAGGACGTGCAAAGCCAGAAATGGGGCTAGGGCTAAGCCTTAGAATGAAACAATAACTACATTTCTGCAAGCCTGTAATGTTTCAGAAATCACTTAGCAAAACCAAGCAACTGAAGAAATTTATTTTACATGGCCATGTGTTGGCCCATGTAATAATGCAATGGCACACTCTGGACTTTGGAATATTTGTGGCTTTTGACAAATTGCACCACTGTTCTCACAGGTGTCAGATATGCCATAAAGGAGCACATTCTATTAGCATAGCTCAAATAAGACCTTTTCCTTTGTCGTGTGTTGCAATTTACCTTCAACCTTATCTTCATAGGCTATTTCATCTCACAGTCCTGATTTCAGTTTTCAGTCAAGAGTACTATACAAGAAAGAGTTCCTTCCAATTTTGATAACCAAGTGCAATTTCAATAAGAGAGCTGACAAAGGCTTCAGGAAACAAGTTATTTTTCTTTTTTAAAAAAAAAACAGAAAACATCAAAAGCAAGAAAAACAGCGTAGCTGACAAGCAATTTGTAGAGAGCATGACACGTTTTGTACACATCTCTGGCAACTCTCCTTCCTGAAAGGGGAAAAAAGTGAATATTATTCACTAGGTTGCTCACACAATTAAGGCCCATCGGGTTAACACTACAGAATCCAATGGAATTGTTTATAGGTATGTTGGAGTCTATACAATCTCTAGTTTCTAGCAACCAGCACGATCCTGTGTGGATTATTTCATTATTGTACTCACGGCACAAACAATGATACTTGTTTGAATTGTTATTGATCTAAGGCTGCAATCCT
Organism: Zootoca vivipara; assembly: GCF_963506605.1. NCBI lineage: Eukaryota > Metazoa > Chordata > Lepidosauria > Squamata > Lacertidae > Zootoca > Zootoca vivipara. Next base: position 101,125,752 of record NC_083276.1, read on the forward strand.
CACCCTCAATGTCGCTAGAAGGGGGTTATGATTTTGGAAAAATTCCATGCCTCTAACAGCAAGCAGAAGAGGAGGGCACTACTACTTAAGGTAGCTGCAGAAAGTATGAAGGGGAAAAAATACTTGAGGCATTACAAGGGCAGAGCAGCACAGACCATGGATCAGCTGGAACCTGAGCAAATCCATTTTCGAGAAAGTGACCTGATTTGGTCCCCTGCACTAGTGCAGCAAAACTTGAAAGGATAACCCTGGTTTGGAATGTTCAGTTAATAACATAATCATGATAAAGTCTACATTTTTATATGTTTTCAGTGATTCTTGTTTTTATCTGTAAGCCACCTTGAGTCCTGTCAGGGGGAAAGGCAGGTTATAAATAAACATAATAAAGTTTTTGTTTCATTTCTGGCTTGCATACAATTAAAAACAAAGAGTTGGATTCCAGCACTGTGCTCTTCCAACTGTTCTGTCTGCACAAGCATTACAGCTTCCTAGATGGAATGATGCTCCATGATTCTCCTCTCTTCCACCTGTGCACTGTTCTGGAGCTTCTCCCACCCTCACCCAAGCCAGTTTTGGGGCATACACAAGGGGGCTTGGGGGCAGGAGAGGGGGGGAAACCCCATCGCACAAATTCAGGTCCTTGAGCTGGTCTTCCACTGATGGGACAGTCCATTTCAAAATGTGATTTTCAAAATGTAGCACCAGCTCTATGACACCAGGAATGGAAGGTGAGACAAAACCATGAAACAGTTTCCTTTTCTTTTTTTAAGGGGTGGTTCTAGAAAGGCAATAAGATTTTTCTAAAGTGAAGTTTATCTGGTATGGAACATCTCAGTTGCACATGCAACCATGATAGATATGAACAGGTGGATGAGGACATATTGAACACCCAAGGGAGAGGTAGAAGACCCTAATACTCTCCCAATGACATATTTTTGGGGGTCACAGGACAAGATGCAAAATATTCTCAAAATGGGATTCAAAAGAACCACACTATTTTCCAAGTGTGGGAAAATCAGCCCCCACTCGAGCCAAATTATGAATCTGAGTAGGGAGCTCTCACCCATCAGTTTAGAAGTGTTGCATGTGAATTCCTATAACAGCTATATGCATGCAACTCGCAGTAAAAATAATGAGACTTAGACAAGCTCTGTTTTTCCAGGACTGGAGGCATTATACATGAATGCCAACTGATGTGTTTTATCAGATTGTTAAGTGTAAGTCAGCTGAGTTTCCATATTGTATTATAAAAAACTCAACTCTAGGTGATTGACACCTTTATATAGTTGCATGGAATGTTTTTAGAAGAAGTAAAAAGTTTGTTCCATTGTGCATTGTATGTTTTCTTTTTCCCCAGCAGGGTCTGCTGATGCTAATGGACTCACAGCAGTATACCCTACCTCGGTTATTACAGGTCTAATTCAGTCATTAACATTTCATTAACAGACTAGCCTCCTAGCTGCTTCCATGCCTGTCTAGATATTGATGAGCTCCCTGGTATAAGAAACTGGTCATTAAGGTGGTTTAAAGTGTTTATTAAAATACTGGTGTTTGTGTGTGTGTGTGTGTGTGTGTGTGTGTGTTGTGCATAAATGTACATGTCACTGAACAGATAGACTCTTTGCCTACTTCACATCTTTCAGTAAACACATACCTTCCATCCAAAATTATATTTATGGGAAGGGTGGCTGTAACATGTTTAAAATAAGTGCCTTGTTCTAATAGGGATGAGTGAATCTGTCTATTTCCACTTCTCATTTTCTTCTTAACTTTGGTTTGCTCCATTTCTGCATATATTTTCATTTTTATAAAAAAGATCCTGCATAAAAATTTGTATGCATTTTCAGGCACATTTCTCCTAATACACACACACTAGTGTATGTAATTTTGCCCAGCATATGCATTTTTTATCAAATTAAAAAACCTCTGTATAATGCATTTGTGTACATTGTTTTCACCAGTATACACATTTCTCTGTATACACATTTTGTTGGAAAGTTGCATCACAAAATTCAGAGAAGTGCAAATTTAAGATATGTCTTCACCCATTGCTTTGGGGAAGTGTGCATTTGGGAGACTCACATTATAATATGTACTGAACATTTCTCCCCCATCCCTGGTCCAGCCAGGTGCCTTTTCTGGTGTCAAGTGTGCTGGCTTATTTCCCCTGATGCTATACATTGGTTTCAGTCCCCATTTTTGCAACTCTATTGCTCTCTGATCCCTCAAAGGATACAGCCAAGGCCAGCCCATGTCATTTCAGGGTGGCAGAGTCTTTGCTCTTCCAGCAATATTGTCTGCAAATATCAAGAGAATACATTAGCGGGAGAAAGTACAAAAGTACACTCACCAATGTCATTGGAGGGTGGAGGCTGAACCTTATCCCTGTGACCACAGTATCTTCAGTGAAGAACATGGTTTGCTCCATCTCAAGTGAGCTTCATGTTGTTGGTCATTTAATGATTCCAGATTGCTCAGCAGGAGCCACCAGGAATCTTCATAGATGCATTTCTCATCCCCATATTTCTGCTTCTGCTTGGTTGGTTTGTTGGTTCTCACCAAATATGTACACGTATGTATACATATGTATACACATATACACCTAATGGTGCGCATCTCACCTACAACTCTCAAAGAAGGTTGCATTGCATCTCAGAGGAACATAGCACAAGCACAGTAGGGCTATTGCTAATTTGGTAGTATACTTATGACGGTGGTATAAAGTTATCATACACCGCCATATTGCACAGCAAATGGATCTTAGGTTAAGGCAATAAATTTTATTTCAGTTTTATTACAATATCTTTATTGTATTCTTGAATGGAGCCCACAGCAAAACAAACACATCCTGGGGGGAAATGGTTGGTGGGTCGGAAGAACAAGTCTTGCATCGTCTTAAAGGCTAACAAATTTATTATGACCTAATCTCCCCCCCCCTTTTCTCTTTTCTTTTCCTTTTTTTTCTTTTCTTTTCCATATTTTTTTTTCTTCTTTCTTTTTTCTTCCCCCCCCCTCTCTTTTCAAGTTTTTAAAGGAATTCTAATAAAGATATGGATCTTAACATCACCTCTTGGAATGTCAATGGTTTGAATAACAAATTGAAAAGAAATAAGATTGAACATATAATTAAGAAGGGAAATTGGGATATCGTATGTCTCCAAGAGACTCACGTGTCCCTGAAACATGAAAGAGTATTGATAAACAAGAGAATCGGAGATGAATTTATATCATCAAATATAAAGAAAAAGAGAGGTGTAATCATATATGTTAAACAAAATATCAAAGCAGAAAAGTTATTTCATGATGATGAAGGGAGGATGGTTGGGGTGCGTCTGTGCTTGCCAAAAGGGAATGTGTGTATAGTGAATATTTATGCGCCGAACGGATGCAAAAGGGAGTTTTTTAAAAAATTAGGAAGAAAATTGGGGAACCATATAACAGACGAAGAAGTAATTCTTTTGGGAGATTTTAATGGGGTTATCCAAAGTGAATTAGATAGAACAGGGAGGGGGAAGAGGGACAGAGGGAGATTACCGGAAACCTTCTTGAATTTAGTAGATAATTATAATCTAGAAGATATCTGGAGAAAGGAAAACCCAAATGGTAAAAAGTTTACTTATTACTCAGGAGCGAAAAAGACGGCCTCCAGAATAAACATGATATGGATTTCAAAAGGATTAGCACAAAGAGTGGTTAAAAATGAAATATTGACCAAATCAATAACTGATCACAACCCAACAATGGTAAAATTAAGGGAGAAAGAAACGAAAATTAGAAGGTGGAGAATGGATGAAAGAATTTTAAATGACGAAGAATTTATAAAGAAAGTTAAAAATCTATTAAAGGAATTTTTTGAAAAAAATATACAACGAGAGGTGGAATTAACGACAACTTGGGACGCAGGTAAAGCCTTTGTAAGGGGATTATACATCCAACAAAAAAGTAGAATTAGAAAAGAAAGGGAGAGAAATATGGAGAAAATTAAGGAAGAAATTAAGGAAAAAGAAAAAGATCTGGCAAAGAACCCAAAAAATGAAAATTTGATAATGAGAATAAAGGTATTACAAAAAGAACTATCTATATTGATAGGTCAAGAAATTGAGAATAAGATAAGATGGATTAAACAGAGAACCTTCGAATGGGGAGATAAGGTAGGGAAATTATTGGCTTGGAGAATAAGGAAAAAACAAAAAGAGAGGTTGGTCACGGAAATATTGTATAAAGGGAGAAAATTGAGGAAAATAGAGGAAATACAAAAATGTCTTATCCAATATTATAAAAAACTTTATAGGAAAAAGGGAATAAATGAAAAGAAATTGGATAAATATTTTTCAAAAAAAAGGAAGGAGAACCAGGTCACAGAAGAGGAAAGAGAAAGGTTGAATAAACCTGTAACGAAACAAGAAATATATGATGCCATCCAAAAATTAAAAATAGGGAAATCGCCAGGTACAGACGGTTTGTCGAGTAGACATTATAAATTATTTAAAGAAGAAATAGGTGAGACCCTTCAGAAAATAATAAACAGTGTTATGGAAGGAGGCTCTATACCTAAATCATGGGAAGAAGCTTATGTGACACTGATTCCGAAAGGTGAGGAGGAGGATAGGCAAGTAGGAGATTTTAGACCAATCTCATTATTGAATGTAGATTATAAAATTTTCACGGATATTTTGGCAAATAGATTAAAAAAGATTCTAAGTAGGATTATAGGACAGGACCAACAAGGGTTTCTCCCGGGAAGAAAATTGGCAAAGAATATAAGAATATTATTAGACGTATTAGAATATCTGGATTGGTCACCGGGGAAAAAAGCAGCCTTTATCTTTTTAGACATAGAAAAAGCTTTTGATTCTTTGTCCTGGAATTTCATGAAGAGATCGTTAAAAGAAATCGGAATAGGAGACAATTTCATGAAGGCAATTGATTCAATCTATGAAAAGCAAATAGCTAGTCTAATCTTAAATGGGGAGGTGATGGAGAAGTTTGAGATAGAACGAGGAACAAGACAGGGATGCCCTTTATCCCCCCTATTATTTATATTATCCATAGAGTTCCTATTAGATGATATTCAAAAAGAAGAGAAAATTGGAGGAATCAGGGTGAAGGATAAAAATTTCAAGATAAAGGCTTTTGCGGATGATATGATGGTGATGTTAGAAGACCCAGGGGATTCAATTGAATGTTTAATAAAAGTATTAAAAGTTTTTGAAGAAGTATCAGGGCTAAAAATAAATGAAAAAAAGACAAAAGTGATGTTAAAAAATATAGGGCAATCGGATAAGGATAAATTGGAACAAATGATGAATTGGGAAGTTGTTAAAAAAATTAAATATTTAGGAATTGTAATCAGCATGAATAATATTGATCTTTATGAAAACAACTATGGAAAATTATGGAAGGAGGTTAGAAAAGATCTAGAGAGATGGAAAGACCTAAATTTATCTTTTTCAGGCAGGATTGCAACAATTAAGATGACGGTTCTACCTAGATTCTTATTTTTATTTCAAACACTACCCATATTGGGGAAAAAAGATATATTCGAGGGTTGGAGAAAAGAATTGAGTAAGTTTATTTGGTTGGACAAAAAACCACGAATTCAATATAGATTGTTGACAGATGTGAAGGAGAGAGGGGGTTGGGGGGTTCCTGATTTGAGGCTTTACTACGCGTCCGCTTGTTTGGGTTGGTTGAAAGATTGGATAATATTGGAAGATGATGAATTACTAAAAGTGGAAGGATTCAGAAACCAAAGGGGGTGGCATGCATATCTATTACAAGAAGAAAAAGGAAAATCTACTCATTTTACAAATCATGTTATAAAAAAAATCAATCCTTAAAATCTGGCAAGAGTTCAAACCTTTATTAGAACCCAAAATACCTTGGTGGGCCTCCCCCTTTGAGATAACTGCACTCGGGGGGAAGCGGAAAAATGGAAAGTGGTTAACGTACAAAGATATATTGGTAAAAGAAAATGAAGATTGGAAGTTAAAAACATATGAAGAAATTAAACCACATTGTAATAGTTGGTTACATTACCTCCAGATACAAAGTCTTTTTATGGAACATAAAAAAATAGGTTTTTCAAAAGAGAAATCAAAATTACAGGAAATTTTAATCGAAAATAATGCGAAACAATTTGCGAAAATGTATAAGTATCTCCTATAATGGGATTTAAAAGACGAGGAAGTAAAAGGGGTAATGACGAAATGGGCCCAGGATTTGGGAAAACCAATATACGCAACACAATGGGAATCTTTGTGGAAGGGGTCAATGAGATTCACAGCCAGCATGGGGATAAAAGAAAATATGTTAAAACTTGTTTATAGATGGCACCTAACCCCCGAGAAATTAGCGAAAATATATAAGAAAAAATCTGATAATTGTTGGAAATGCGACGAAAAAGGAGGGAACTACTTTCATTGTTGGTGGGGTTGCAGAAAAATTTTTAAATTCTGGGGAGAAATATATGAAGAGATAAAGAAAATGCTGAAAATTACTTTTGGAAAAAAACCAGAGTATTTCTTATTAAGCATAGTACCAGAAAATTTACCAGTAGGCAAAAGAAATATCTTCCTATACGCATGTGCAGCAGCGAGATTATTGATTGGACAAAAATGGAGGAAAATTGAAATTCCCACAGTTCAAGATTGGCATTTAAAATTAATAGAATTCATGAACATGGAGAGAATGACAGCCGCAATTAGGAATACATCTAAACAACGGTCCAAATTGGAATGGGGGTTGGTCGAAGATTATTTCAAAAAAAAAGGTATAAAAACGGAATTGATGATTTGTTTAAACTAAGGGGTCATGGGGAAATAGACAGAAAGTTAAGATAAATGGGAATAATTTCGATTGGAGACGTAATATTTAGAGATAGTAACGCAAACTAATGAGAATATGTCAGCTAAGCGATGTGGAGGGATTGGGAAGTTTGCTTTCTTTGTTTGTCTTTGAAATTTACTATACTATTTGTTTATGTGATATATTTGTTTATGTATTGTATTTTAATAATTTAAATAAAGACTATTTTAAATTTAAAAAAAAAAATTTATTATGACCTAATCTTTTGTAGGCCATAGTCCACTTCATCAGATGCATGAAGAGTAACCCTGAACTGGCAAGTGCGTGTACACACACACACACACACTTTTGTGTTTGTGTGTAGATAGCTGAATTAAGAGGGATATGAAATGCCAAAAGGTGGTCATCTGAAATAAAAATACTTATACCTGCCAGTTAACAAGGCATTGTTAGTGGTAACAAATATCTTGGCATTAGTAAGTTAAAAAAAAACCCACCTTAAACTCAATTCAAGACACCAGTGACAGAATGGAATTGCCTGATAGATTGTAATTCAATGATTTTCTGCCAGAGTTTCCATCTGGCATGCCTTTGTTCAAGTTGGTCCCCCTTAAGCTCACTTACAGAGTGCCCCAGTAGGTTGAAATGCTCTCCCTTGGGCTTCTGTAGCACCCGGTTAATTAACCAATGTACCTGTTTGCTTTCAGGTACTCAGCACTATCACTGCTTTTTGCATTTAAATTTCCCCTGAACTCACTTGACTATTATTTCCCCACTTGCTATCAGCAGTGGTGTGGGAGGGGAGGGGTGTAGCAGGAGCAGCCTCTTGATAGTAGCAGTGCTGCTGCTCTATGGGGATGATGACGTCACCAACCCACCCAGAGCTCCCCTGCCTTGGTGCCTCTTCACCCCAGCCCATCCTCATCCAAGCAAGGGCAGCGCCACCACTGCCAAGAAGGCATCGCCGGTGCTGCTTTCCTCTCACGCACCACCGCTGTCCCCCATCAACCTGTGTACGTTTGATTATACTTCATGCATTTGAAGTATACAAATACTTCAAACGCTTCTGGCACAATAAATTTGTTAGCCTTAGGGTGTCACAAGACTCTTGGGTTTTATTACGACAGACTAAAATGGCTACCCTTCTGGAAAGTTATGAGAACAGAAACTACGCACAATCAAAGGTAAGCCTACTACTCATAAATAAGCCCTGCCAAGCCAATAGGGATTTGTATATAGGATTGCAGTGTAAATCACATAAATAGACATGCCCTGCCCATGTTTCTCCATGCACCTATGATGGGTTTGGGCTGTTTCGACCAATGAGAAGTAGGATTAGACCTTGGTAAATATGAAAAACCCCTAGAGTGTGTTCCCTTAATAGACCTAGCTTTCTTGCAAGGCTCTTCGTGACTCCTGCATTATAAATGGGTCTGTAATAAATATTATCGATCCTGACTTCATCTTCTCAAGGATCACAGAGCCTTAGTCAGTCATGACTTTGCCAAGCTGACATGTAAATAGGCCTCTCCATATTATGAAACCCAAACCTTATTATCTTGATAAAAGGTGGCTGTGCTTGAGAAATCCAGATGGATACGAAGCTCCACGACTGCTAAAACAAATGTGCTCAAGTCTCTCTCCTCCTCACCGCCTTTCCTCCTCGGTAGAATTGTCACACGTAGATAAGGCTAGCATGTACAGTCAACTTAACAAGGGAATGGTCAGGTGGGGGGAGGAATCTTGTGAATTATTGGGAAAGTATGCCAAGGCCTCATCTGAATGGATTCATGTACGGTCCTTTTTCTCTGTCAGCATAAATAAAAATGAAGTAACAAACCACGACGAGGAGAGAGGAAAAACAACCAGTCAGCTAAAATGTCATGACTTGCTTCTCCGCAGGTGTCATCCAGACTTCACTGAAATGGCACATGGCTTTGATATTCTCATCAGGGGAAATATTTACTCCTTTTTGCCACAATCAGGATTCCAGACATAAAGGCCTCACAGATGAGACCATGCAATGTAAGGGGAGCGTATTCAGAACAATGCCAGTTTCCAAAAATAGGATTTTGTGGGTTTGAGTTCAAAACAAACAAAACAAAACATTTATTTAGAATATTGTTAATATTTAGAGCGAATGAGCAGTTGACGTTTCAGCAGCGGAAGCATGAATTATTCAAGCAAACTTGCTACCACTCCATTATTCTGGGTTTCTCACTAATGGCAAGGTTGGTGTCTGAAATCCTACTGTGCATTGATAACCTACAGAAAATCAAGAAGTTCAGCCTTGTGTCATAACTTTCAGCTTCCTTCTCATCTCACATTGTAGCAGCATTGTATTAGTAGTTCCCTTAAATTGTTAATTTGTATTGTTAAATTATGCACCATCTTATGCATGTATATTCGTGAGATGCACCAAAGGTGCTGAAGACCACTTCGTACATTATTTGTAATGCAGCCCTAACTATATGTGACATTAATGATGTGATTAGCAATCTTGTCATATATATATATACATATATTTAAAAATAATAATAATTAAAAATTAAGTAGTAGGGTATGAAGGTTGCTATTAAGATTGCAGCATGCAGGGAGTTGACGTTTAAGCCTTCTTTCCTCACCTACAAGCTCTGTGAAATCCTCTCCCAGGGTGCATGAAGCTAATAGCATTGGGGAGGGGGGTTGCCTTCCACTGGTAACAATGGGAGTTTCCCCCGCTTAATGAAAGCTGCTGGGTTGCTGAAGGTGGGGTGTTTCACGGCAATTGTAGCTGTGGGTAGGCTTAAACATCAACTCCCAGCATTCTGCAATATTGATAATGTCACACCTCCACAGCTGATATTTGAGAACACAACATGATGGCTCATCACAACACCATGAACATTACTTGTAGTAAGGCCCCAAGAGACAGGTTTCAGAGTAGAAAATACACAGGCATGAGATAATTTATGAATGGACAAACTGAGGATTTTGCTGTCTAAATACATGCAATGCTGTGCATGTGCATTTTGTATCAGAAATCTGTTCCTGATGGCTGAGAGAGAGAGAGCAAAGTGCATTGCTGAGCTTTGCCCCACACGTTAGATTTATGAAACATAAATAATTGCATATTTCACATTAAAGCGCCCATCCTAAATGCATGTTCTCTGAACTAAAGCCTGTTGATATAGATGGTGTTACCTTTCAAGTCTGTGACCCAGGTGGCGCTGTGGTTAAACCACTGAGCCTAGGGCTTGCTGATCAGAAGGTCGGCGGTTCGAATCCCTGTGACGGGGTGAGCTCCCGTTGCTTGGTCCCAGCTCCTGCCAACCTAGCAGTTTGAAAGCACGTCAAAATGCAAGTAGATAAATAGGAACCGTTACAGTGGGAAGGTAAACAGCATTTCCATGTGCTGCTCTGGTTTCGCCAGAAGTGGCTTAGTCATGCTGGCCACATGACCTGGAAGCTATACGCCAGCTCCCTCGGCCAATAATGCAAGATGAGCGCACAACCCCAGAGTCAGTCACGACTGGACCTAATGGTCAGGGGTCCCTTTACCTTTACCTTTCAAGTCAACTATAACTCTATACTCCCTGGCAGCCTTAACACCACATAGGTTTTCAGAACAACTAGTAGGTAACTAAGCACCTAACCCCTTATGTGCATTCACTGACCTTCTTGTTCGCTGCATTTTTGCCACCACACAGTGCTGGTGTGCACGCCTGCTTTTCCTTATGTATCAAGAAATTAAGTAATGTGATGAACATACGTTTTCCCCAGAAGCAGTTCTGTAGCCCAGATCTTGGAAGTCTGCACACCTGGGCAGTGACAATGGAATTGGAATGGCATGAGAAAGGAGTCAGTGAAGCAATAGAACACTAGCATTGAAACTAAGCTCTCTTCATGTATTCTTTGGAAAGTAAATTCCACAGCAGAACTTATTCCCAAGTAACTGTGAATAGTACTGCAGTCTAAATGGCACTGAGTTTTTGGCATGTACTGAAGATGCACCTCTTTATTCTGGCCTTTGATATCTGAGATGTAATATACAGAAGAAAAAAATTGAAGAAATAATTCACAGACGCAGCTATGTGTATAGGAGGGAACTACCATAATTCCCTTTTTGCTGCCTCTGTCACCTTGACTGAGCATTAAGCATGCACATTTACCACCACCACCCGGTTGTGAAAACACTCTTCTGGCTGCCAATGAGCTACTGGCCCCAATTAAAGTAGTGATAGTACCAAATAGTGATAGTTTAGAGCCCTAAAAGAGCCCCTCCATTTGGTGGACCCAGTTGATGGACCCATGGCAGGACCTTCTCAGTGGCAGTTTCCCAACTTTGGAAAGTCCTCCTGGGTGAGGTACATCTCTCCCCGTATATGTATATGTATATGTATATGTATATGTATATGTATATGTATATGTATGGATAGATGTACCTCACCCAGGAGGACTTTCCAAATAATATATATGATTATATTATTTTGGGATTTATTCTATATGCACAACAAGCTTTCCACTGTTATTGCTTTCAATGCTGTGCTTTTTTTCTGGGGGGACGCAGGGGTATGCATACCCCTAAACATTTTGTGAATCTAGGTTTGGCCTCGTTGAGGGGCAGTATTTCAATATGAGAAGGGAAATGAGAGTACCCTTAAACATTTCTTTGGAAAAAGGCACTGTTACAACAAGAAGAGGCATTGCGCCTGTATAACGCCAGTGAAGAACACGAGGACAGTGAAATATGCCTTATTACTGCTGATAAGAAAAGAGGAGCGATTAAGTTTTGACACAATATAATGCCTGCCTTTCAGAAGCAGATTGCCAGGTGAAGCGGAGCCACTGAGCCAGCATCCTGGTGGTGGGTTGCTGTTGCTTACCAGGATGGAGAGAGGGATGGTGCTACAGAGAGGTTGGTGCAGTGCAAACACAGTGCAAGATTGCCAGATAGGCAGATAGGCTTTAACAGTATGTTTGGACTACACTGACCTTCCCGCCAACTTCTTTCTTCTCCCTAGCCTAGCTGCTCCACTTGGCAAGCCTCTTCTGAGTGCTATCTTAGGTTACCATTGTGTACAGATATGGTGGGTATAGTTTCACTATTGTTGCTGCTGTCGCTATTCTTATTAAATAAGAAATTTATTATACTACTATGAGTAGTAGCAGCAATGAAAATTGGCGTGCACTGAGTAATTCCTAATGCCTAATTCCTAATAAACTACATTTGATGGCAAGGTGAAAGGGAAGGTGACAAGGGTATTAAGAACAGTGGAAAAAATACTCCATACAAGAGAATTATTCACCTAGTATGCTCATGCACTTTCAAAATTCATGACTCTTGTAATAAAAGAAGATGATGCAGTTCTACTTTTGAAAGGATCAGTTCTGAATTGAGAGTTTCCCTTCACCCTGTTTCCCATAGGCTGTAACACTTTGTAGTTGTTTAGCTTTGTCATGTTTACAACACAGTAATGTCAACTGACTATATAATGAAATGACAACATTCTGAGACATTTAAAGAGACATACCTGCCTATTTTCAACTAAAACAACTGCTATCAATTGAGATAATTGCTTTCCCAGCTGACAGATGTGAGGCTATCCATTCAGATAATGACTTTCCCAGCTGACAAGTTGCAGAGAAAAGGAAGTGTATGTGGGGGTAAGTGGTTGTGAATTAAAGGACAGCCAAAGTTTGCAGCTACCTGAATTATTGTGAATGCAGCCTGTTCCTAATAACAAGAAAAAGGCAAAATATAATATCAACCAGAGAAGCACACTTTTACTGAACGAAAATGCATGCCTTAAATATTGGATGACTTTCTCAATGTTCTTCATTATTCTTTAAGAGTCGAGTGAGTCAGGTGCCACCCTCCCATCCTTAAAGCGTTTTTGGAAAGCACACAGGGAAATACACCTCAACTTTCATTTTATCAAGCTGGCGCAGGCAAGAAAAGATCATGCAGAAGACAGAGCTGGGTGTTAAGAGATGGGCAAAACCTTTGGCTTTGACAGAGAATGGAATGATTGAAATCCACCCCACTCAAATTCCAGGATAAATAACAGAAGAGATGCTGGATGGAGGATTTCAAGTATACAGATCCATCCAGGAAAGGGATACTCAATGTGCGCACACACACTGCCATCATGTAAAGAGCTTCAGGCACTAGGAATCTCATGCAGCTTCTGGGTTTCCTCAAGAGCTTTCATACATGACGGATTGACAGATCTGAGAGCTCCTTTACTGCCATGTGTGGGTGGCTGTATTAGAATCCCGTTCACACCTCAAAAAATCTTTGAAACAGAGATAGGAAGGTGAAAATCCGTCCAACTCCCTGTCCTGGAAGCCACTCTTTATTTCCAGAGCTAGTCCATCAGAAAGCAGAGCGTACTCTAGAAAGGCTAGAAGATTCCTTTGTGGGGTGGATGGAGTTCTTGGTAACAACCCAAAAACATCCAGTTAGTTTGGTGAACATAGATATGAACTTTGGACTTAGTCATCCTGGCATGACGCTTGGGAATCGGCTTCCACACTGGCTTAGCTCAACTGTTTAACCGGGGAGGAAGGTGGGTTGGTGGACGTAGGTGTCAGGGACTGACACGACTCTGACGAGTGTGTGCAGGAGTCCAGGGGATTGACCCAGGGAAGGGGGCCAGCGATTTATGGGGTTTGGCACCACCCACAAGGCAGGAGCCCAGGTGGGGAAGAAGAGGGACGGTCAGAGCTGTCAGAGACAGAGATGGATGCATAAGACGGGTTGGAGGAAGAGGCTGTTCAGGTGAGGAAGAGGCCACTCAAATCCTTACCACCCTCTTGTCTACTAGAACCAGGAGGGTCTTGAAGAGGGAAGAGCAAGAACAACTTCAATGTAGGTGAAGCCTCAGGTTCACAGCTCATCAGATGAGGGCACATAAGTTGGAGGAAGGGCATGGGCCTACTGTTGCTGCAACTGCTCTGCAGTGTACAGACATGGGGTCAGCTGCCTAGAGGCCAGAAGTATGTGGTTTGGTGTATCTGAGGGGAAACATGGAAGTTGGTGTAAGTATGGGCTGTTGTCAAAAAAAGTATTAACTGTCAGATGGGTGCCTTCCTTGGCTGGGAGTTCCTAGGACTATAGGTCTCATTCTGTGAGGGTATAGCTCAACCCCATTCCAATTTCTGGACTTTACCTAATGCCCGTGGGTCCTCTTAAGTCCCTTACTATGCAGAACTTTTCCTATATTAGAACAAACTCACATTACTCATGAATGGACAATTTGCAGCCTGAAAAATACTTTTCGGCTTTAAAATTCCAGTCTGTGGTGTTTGCTGTATTTTTAAAGCTGCAAGCCTATGCAAACACCACAGAATAAAATGGGACTTAAACCATGCATAGGATTCAGTTATAAGAATTTCAGTTTGTTCATAATAGCATTTAATCATAAAACATACAGGAGGAATTAAAACACATAACCACACAAATGTATACTATATAGTCAAAAATGCAACCAGAGTCTCAAAACAAATCTATATATCTTGGGATGATCAATCAAAACGTCACTGTATAAAAGAAGCTATAACTGCTTTTTAAAAAGAAGGAAAGAAAGAAATGTAATACCAAATGGGAACACAGGAAGAAATAAAATTTAATCATATAATTTGGAAAGCTAAGAAAAATACCACAGACATTGTGACTAGTCAACATTATGTAGTTATTACCTTTGGGTTTACGGAAGTGAATGACTACCTTGAGTGAGAAGGGAATATAATATTGTCTTGTGGCTTCTTTATTTAGTAGTCTAAAAAAATGCTTCCATCTAAAGTGTGAAAGGAAATTCAAGCATTAAATGTGGAGAAAATGACTTAACGCTCACCTGTTTAGAGCGAAGAGAATCCACTTAAGGTAGATTAAGTTAAGAACATTTTCCACTTCTCTAGTGAATTCATCTCCATAGAGAAATGTGAGCACATTTTATTTGTTTGTTTGTTTAAATATATTTACCTGGCAAGGAAGAAGAGAGGCCCCAAAACAAAATGGAAAACAACAGAACTGTTATTTCAGTTACTAAGTAAAATAAATGTTTATGTCAACCACTGCCAAAATTTGGCTGTGTAGAAATTCTATTGTTTTCAGGTTAAGCAGCAAAATGTGTAGGGGCCTATCTAAGCTCACAGGATGCTTATTGCTTTATTTGCTTTGCAGAGAGACAACAACACAGTGCTTAGTGTGTGATTTAGGTTGGGAGACTTGGATTCAAATTCTTGATCAGCGACAAAGTTTACTGAGTGACCTTGGACCGGTCACATTCTCCTATGCCAACCTACTTCAAAGGGTTGTTGTGAAGTTAAAAGGGGGGAATTCTCTATGCCACCCTGAGCTCCATGGAAGAACAGTGAGGTAAAGAGAATAGAAATCTGCAAAAGTTTCCAGCAACAGTGCGATAAAATATTCCCCACGCATTATGAGTATTGATTGCTTAAAGAGTGAAAAATGACATTAATTTTTTTTATTAAAAAAAAACTGGACCAAATCAGCAAAAGAGTGTAGTATTACTCATAGGCAGGGCTTCTTTTCATTTATTATTATTATTTATTATTATTTCAGCAGGAACTCACTGGAACTCAGTTCTGACACCTGTCACGTGGGCACCATTGCCATTATAAGAGAACAAGAGAGGCGTTTATGGTGAGTTCGGGCACCTCTTTTTCTAGGAAAATAGCACAGCACATGGGATTGCATCCTGCTGGTCATACTCAGACTATGTTAATCGTGTCTATTAATTTCAGTGGGTCTGCTCTGAGTAGGATTAGCACTGGATGCAACCTGTAGTAATGATACCAGCAGAAATCACCAAAACAAATAAACGTATATAAAGTTATGTGACAAAGGAAAGAATCCTTTGCCCCCCCTCCCAATAAAACAAATAGGTAGATTCATTGGAAATAACGTGTGTGGGGTTTTTTTAAATAAAAATAATTACAACAGTAGCTTAAGGAACAATACTACACACAAGAAACTGGCAAAAAGCAAGTTGATGTAACCAGATCCAGCTCGCTATTCAGGAGCGGGGCTGAATGCTCTGTCTTAAACTGGTAGAGAGACAGCAAGCCTTTAAAATAGTGTTCTACACTGGGTTGCCAGGTCACGTGTTTGAACTGAATGTGCTTACAGCCCAGCCTAAGTCCCCAGACTTTGATCCCACTCCCACCACACCTGTGGAATGTCCTTTTTTGAGGACCCACGCCAGCCTCAACTCAGCTAGCATCCTTAGCTACCCATCCTGCTGGTTGATTTTTCCATAGTACTGCCCCCTAAATAACGAATGAGATAATAGATAAATGCTACAATTTCTCCATCAAAATTAGGACCGCTTCCTTCCCCTGGCTAATGAGATGCTACTTATATAATGAAGGCTTCTTCATTAGACAATTTAGAGTATAACATATGAAATTTGGGGGTGAGAAATCCTGCACGTATTGCTTTCCCATTTGTGTGCCATGGAATTCAGAACTGAAATCGGTCCTACCTATTAAGGTTATTTGGGGGGGGGGGCAGGGAGAGGTGAATTTCAGATTTATCCAAAACTTCGAAGGTTGCCTTCTTTTCAGAATACAAATCATGCCCTTTTTGTTTCCTATGTTGTAGAACACTCAGTGATAATCAACAAAAAAAAGACAGTACAAAGGGTGACAATAATATTTTGATTCAACATTTGCCATTTTAAGCTTTTTTAAAAAAGCTTTTACTGATCCAAACTCACATCATTACCCACTTCCATGTGCTCCCAATGAAATATCAGACACTGCTACATTCCTTTGAACCCCACCTCTGTAAATCTTTAAATTGTAACAACTCCAAATGTATGCTTGCGTACATGAACGCCTGAGGGGGTTAATAAACTTTTACAATATTCTGGAGAAGCAAGCTTTAAACTTCAGTCCTTTGCGATGGTAGATCCTAAAAGAGGCGTGATTCCATAGTACAAATGCTGAAAGTTTAATTTAGAGTTCCTCCGTCGTCAACCAAAGTGTGCCTTATTTCTCAGGTGTGAGATTTGGCAGTTTCATCTTCAGTTGTATATTATCACAGCACTGTCAGGAAACAGACTACAGTAGTGCCAACTCTTACTAAACTGGGTGTGTTATAAATCTGGTGTTAGCACAGGATTTCTTATGCCAACAATGTGTTTCAACCCTTACCTTATTACCACACTTCTTGGCTGCCAGGAGATAGAAATCTTTGAAGCTTTTTTTTACGGCCAGGGTGTGCAAAATCTCCGACGCCATGGCCAAAAGCAGTGAACATTTAGGACTGTTTTATGACATCGCTTTATCGAAAACGTTGATCTTCAAAACCTTGAAAAGCCCCGATTCATTGCTTTAAAAATGAGGTCAATTAAACCTCACCTATTCCCTTGACAGGCCTTCCCTTTCATTTAGTAGACAATTTTATGTGAGTTACAAAAATATGCCCTGTCAGACAAGAGACTTCCCTGAGAGGAACACGGCTCCAAGTAAATGGGGAGTTTTCGGCAGAACTCACTTCGGCACAGTCAACAGCCTAAGAAACATTATCTGTAACTATTGGAGGTAAAGTCATCCCATAATGAAAGTCAGCTGAGAAGCAATTAACCAAGAAACACCACCAAGAATGCAAAGGTCTAATGACAAGCCAGGTTTGGCAGAGTGCACTGCATGAAACAAAATAACCACTGTGAGGATTTCCACGGAAAAATGTTAATCATCCCAAAACAGGGAAAATGTGTGACATAAGGAACAGGAAGTAATGGCTAACATATGTCAGGCAGCATACTTTATTTACCTTTCATTAGCCTGCCTTCCTATGAGAAGGTTAAAATCTCATCGAGAAGGATGGGATTTTTAAACTCCTGTTAACTGATCCAGACACATATGAAGGGAGATTTGCCTCCTCGGCACTTGTGGATATTAATTGACTTATTGAAATAGCTGTGGGAACTGGGATTTTGACAATGCAGAGATAAACTATCATTATTTTCAGGTTAACTGGTCCCACAAATTCTGAACTTAGCTCACAGTTTCCAATAGAAATTGTAAAAGTACTTTTAACCAAAAAGAAGATGACAACAACAACAACAACACCACACACA
The DNA here is from genome assembly GCF_963506605.1 of Zootoca vivipara. Classification (NCBI taxonomy): domain Eukaryota; kingdom Metazoa; phylum Chordata; class Lepidosauria; order Squamata; family Lacertidae; genus Zootoca; species Zootoca vivipara. The sequence goes on from NC_083276.1 coordinate 101,143,652, forward strand.
CACACACACACACACACACACACCTGGCGCAGCCATATCACACAGTTTCCCCATTTGCTAAATGACAGAAGGCATTCCAGAAAAAAGAAATAAAAGATTTAACAGGAGAGCCTGTGAAACACAGCCTCCCATTATTACAGTCTCTCTGCATTTATTTTTAATTCTTCCCCTTTGCCACAGCTTACAGGTGTGTCTAGTTACAGCCATCAGTAAATACAAAACACATATGCAGGCTATAAATCTGCATTTGTGCACTAATTCATAGGAGTAAAATATCCCCAGTTTCTCTCTCCAATTTCCTTTCCACGTACTATTCAGAAACACACCACAGTACCTTGGGCTTAGTATTCTAGGACTACAGTTGTGGCCCCTTAAGATTAGTTAAACAGGATTGTCTTCATGCACTGGTTTTAACTACAATAAATAAAGAAGGATATATCCCCAGCCAGAGGCATACTAAGGGTCCTTTGCGGCCCTGACAAGCAGCTGTATCAGAATCCCCCCACACACACCAAGAAAAAAATCACTTTACAGCGGTGAAAGGAGGATGGGAAGCTTCTTCCGTGTTTGATCTCCCCATGGCAGCAGCGGTGCACTGCCACACACATTTGTGTCACACACTCCATAGTCTGATAGGTGATTGTTGTGCCCACCCCCAGGCCTATGCCCCGTTTCACCAGTTCCCAGGTACGCATCTGTCCCCAGTTGAAGAAAGGGACTGAGGCAAGCCAATGGGGCTGTAAACCCTTTGCAGAAGTTCCTCAGACAAATTATAGTGTGCAATGTGATGTAGCTGTACACTAAAGACACAACCATCTTTCTACACAACAATCCAGTGATTGCTCTGGGCTTCCCAGAAGAACCTGAGGGCAGCAGGATGCTGGCCTAGGGAAGGTCTTACATTGTTATGAAAAGATCCTCTCTGCCTGTTTACAGACTAGCTTAGCTGCAACCCAGGCTACAACTAGATGCTAAAAGAGACATTAGTCCGGGAGTTGCCACAGAAGGGTTTCCTTGCATGGGTCTCCTCCCCTTCCCGAAAGGCAGGTTGAAGGAAGCATTTTATTGTGGAAACAAAAGAGGTTGCAATGTGTGTTTGATTGTGGCATGTGATAATTTCTCTGGTCTGCAAATGTGCCCACATGTGCCAAAGGATTGGCCACCCTGCATAACACCTCATGTCTCTCCCAGGAAAACTTCCGTCGATGCAAAATGCATCCATAACTACAGTGTGCTGTCACCTGCGGAAGAAACATACAGCATATGGTCCATAGGGCACACATTTGCATTGCTATCAAAAGAGAAGAAGGGATGACATGTAAATTAGGGGTAGGACACATGCAAAAGTTTCCACACATCCTGACATCTCCAAGAAAGGATGGGAAAGGCCCATGTCTCAAAATGTGGAGAACTGCTGCAAACCAGCCTTTCCCAACCTATTTCCACTTTCGGGGCTATAAAAACTCTCTCCATCTCTGACCATTGGTTATGCTCGCTGAGGCTAATAGGACTCATAATTCAAAATCTTGAAGGCAGCAGGTTGGGCAAAGCAGTCAGGAAAAGTGAAAGTAGGAGGAACGGTTGTCTGACTCAGTATTATGTCATGTTCCTCAATGTTCAAATTCTATAACACAGGGTTAAAGGTGCTGGCATTCACATCTTCCTGGTCTGCTTTGTTCAGGCACTGGCGTGCCCTAAACTTTCAGAAAATATTTGAGAAAGCAGTTCTTATTCATGGGCATGTATGGGAGACTTGTCCTGTATGCACATAAAGCTGAAAGTTAGTTAGTAAATTGCAAGCCTGGAAGCATTTCCGCAGCATTTACCCTTGATAAAAATGATAGCATGAAGCACACAGCAGCCCTAAAAAGTAATAATTGGAGACATATCTCAGATGCAGGCTTGTCAAGCTCCAAATAAAGAATCAATAATTTTGTGCAGCTGTTGAGATCCTTGTTCAGCTTGTGGTTTTCGTTCTTAGAAGCCTGCACAAAAGTGCAGTCTTCTGCGGTGCCCCAAGTCGCTGACTAGTATGAGCAATCACTTTATTACGGAAGCTCCCATTTAGGTTGAAAATAATCAATAGCAATCAAGATCTGCTTGACAAGTGGGGTGTCAGCAACAGCTATTTTTAATAAAGACTTGTTCACCAAAAAGCATATCCAGGTGTAAAACTCTTTTTTGCAATGGGGGGTGGGGGTGGGGGTGGGAATCCAGTAAGTAGAATTAATTTGATAATTCCATTTTTTAATTGATTTATATTGCACCAGCACATTTGGAAACCAATCAGAATTAAGGCCAGGCTTGACAAATAGTTTGACGTTTCCCAGAACAGTTGATATGGTAATCTTGCCTCCCGTTTGATTATTATTTATGGCATATTACGGTGGAACACAAGGCTGTGTAGACACTCTAATGGACAGCTGGTTTCCTCATCCAGACATTCATTTGTTCAATCCATACTTTCCAACATTTCTCCGATGAAAATAGGGACGTCCCAGTCCATAATGATAATTCTATTATTTATACCAGACATATCTTACTGGGTTGCCCCAGCCACTCTAGGCAGCTTCCAACATATATAAAAACATAATAACTCCATATCCTCCAACATTTCTCCAATGAAAATGGGAAATCCTAAGGAAAAGTGGGACATTCTGGGATCAAGTCAGAAACTGGGAACGGCTTCTCTAAATCAGGGACACCCCTCAAAAATAGGGACACTTGGGGGTCTGTCATTCATTTCATTTACATATGACCCTTCCTCCCCAGACTGTGCACAACATAAAAATGAACATCAACAATTACAACATCTTTTAAAAAAAGTATAACAAAAGCTCACTAGACACAGACTTTGAAACAGCTAAGCTGTTGCAGGTGTGCTAGCATTACAAATGTTTTACTGATAGGTTGTGGACAGCTATGTTGGCTCAAATATTTCAGATCAGGGTGCCTGGGTGGCTTTCTAATATACATGCCACAAAGCAGAAACATGATGCTTGCTTCAGAGTTAGCTGAAGTATAGAAGAGGTTTAAATGGATTCAAGGTTGCTGAAGTGAACTAATCAAAACTGAAGTTCTGGTTGAGCATGGATTCAAATGTGAATGAATGTTTGTCAACGGAAATGGATAATCAAATTTGATTTGCTTTATGTATGCACTTAAGCCAGAGAGGCATGGGGCATACCTTTGTAAAAAGATGTATCAAAGGTAGCATGAAAATGAATACAGAAACTGAATGTATAAGACAATAGGTGAAAAAACGATTCATAATACAATTTTTCATGATTATCTCTTAAGCTAATGGACAAGGATGTAAAAGTAAGGTTGGCCAAGACCACTGAATCTACTGTTTTAAAATAAAATACAATCTCAAAAGATAATCTCAGACATATATATTAATACACCTACCTTTTGTTAGATAATCTGACAAATTAATCTTGGGGATCTTGTCGCTCTCCTACATGTCATGGGATGGAGGAAACCATTCCAATTCAGTCCATGTCTGGTTTGCATGTGATTGACTGAAAGTCCATTATGTTTCCTTTTTAACTAAATGTAACAGATTGCTTTTTTAAAAAAATGTACAAAATTATCTTTTTACTTAAAAAGCGGTGATCTGAATAGGCACTGTGCAGGAAAAAAAATATGGTGGCCCCCATGAAGGCGGATATCTCCTCCCCTCTACAATGTCCCTGGGAGCTTTCAAAGGCAATGTACAGAAAATATATGGCTTCCCTTTTCATTACATGTAGACAGTTCTCTCCCATCCTGGAAATGTAGATAGTTGGGTGTCTTTATCATGTCAGATAGCAACAAATATAAAACAAATAAATGAAAATCATATGGCTTTTTTGTGTGGTAAATAGTACCCTCCAGTGAAAAACCAGGTCATAAAATGCAGGGTGGGGAGAGAGCACTCAATTGCTTGGAGGAGGATCTGCTTAAAGGTAAAGGTAAAGGGCCCCCTGACCATTCGGTCTAGTCGTGACCGACTCTGGGGTTGTGGCGCTCATTTGCATTATTGGCCAAGGGAGCCAGCGTACAGCTTCCAGGTCATGTGGCCAGCATGACAAAGCCGCTTCTGGCGAACCAGAGCAGCGCACGGAAACGCCGTTTACCTTCCCGCTGTAGAGGTACCTATTTATCTACTTGCAATTTGACGTGCTTTCGTACTGCTAGGTTGGCAGGAGCTGGGACCGAGCAACAGGAGCTCACTCCATTGTGGGGATTCGAACCGCTGACCTTCTGATCGGCAAGCCCTAGGCTCTGTTGTTTAACCCACAGCGCCACCCGCATCCCAAGGATCTGCTTAGGAGATGGCAATCTAAAAGCAAATCTACACATTGTACAGAATGAGCATGACAAGGTGTCAAGCATTTTGGTGTGTGTGTCTTCAGGCTGCTGCTGGAGGGAGTGCCATATTTTTTATTGCTCCACCTTGCTAAGAGTCCCTCATCTACTAAGCTTGCATGTTGGGAGTGGCGGAATCAGCATAACAAGCCTTCCCAGATACGAGAGTTCACTAAGGCAATGGTTATTTTTATGGGAGAAGGTATTCGAAAATGAAAAGGTAATAGCCAGAATACAACCACTTTATCATTTCAATCAGCATAATGGGTTGTATCTGATTCATAGTCAGAATAAATAAGCATGACTAAATCAAATCCATTGATGGGTATGAATGGGTATCCTGAATATGATTCAATTGGAGAGATGCAACCAGAGAGGCTCTAAGTTCATGCTGATGACAAAGAGCAAGACACTTTCACCAATGTTGCCAGCTTTGAGAAATTCTTGCCTTATGGAAGCTCATCAGGGCCACACTTGATCTTGTTGCAGCAGAAGGCTTAGTGGATTTAGCTGTGTGCTATCCATTCTAATTTACTGTTTTATTGTGATTACATGTGTTCTACTGCAGATTTAAATACCTACAGCCCTTTCTCACCATTTCATCACCTTGTTTGTCGGTCCTGAGGAGAACCTTTGTTGGTGGTTCTGGGCTAGGGGCTGTAAATAAAGGCAATTGAGCCTGGAGGAAGAGCAAAACTGTAATGGAAATGAAAGCCTGTTTATCACATGTATCTGTGCATAGTATGCATAAAGGCCAGTGGCAAATCTGTTACATAAAACCTGCAACTTGTAGCTATATTAGATTCCTCCCCTCCCATTTCTGTATCTAATTATAAGAAATATATGCATCCCCGTGCCTGCTTAACTTTATGCAAGTTAAACTTTCATTTATCCAAATATCTGATTATCTAAGTGTTTTTGAATCCCTCAGGTCATCTGCTTTTATGAGAATTTTTTAAAACACATGCACTGCTTTTGTCTTTTATTTTGGAAGGGCTGTAGAAAAATCTGAATGGAGCTTAAATGTGAGTTGAACACTTTGTCCTTTGGGTATTAAAATATATAGCAAATGGTAGAGAAAAATTTTGTGCACCCATTGTTTTTTTTTTTTAAGGAGTAAAGAAATTATTTCCATCATTTCAGAGCCTCCTCTTTTCTATAAAAGAGCCTGTTGTAAAGTTTTAAAATACCATTATTTAGCTCCTTTCCTTTGTTCTGCTTTGTGGTCTTTTTCTGCAGTGTGAGTGTTTCTGGGTTTGCGGGAAAGTGAATTGTTAGCATGTGTGTCATTCTGGTGAGTGGTTAAGTTTAACTGTACAACACTTTAAAATATGCATCCAACATAAGCTGGGAGAATTCTTCCAATTCCTTTCATGTACGTCTGTCAAGTGAGGCTACTAACGTAGATAATTTTTTTTGAAAGGAGTACTCTTACATGTATTAACTTGAGTTCCCACTAGTAATGAAAACCAGGGTAGCCTTGGCATAGACAGCTGCGGCTGTAAGTAACTTGCAAGCTTCCACACTTTAGAACTTCAGCACAAGGAATAAGTTCGCATATTTGCCCTCCTCCCGCCACCAGAAAGAGAATCTCAACATAGCTTGCCTTTTGTATGTTTCAACAGCAACAACATGTTGATATTTCACATATTGATGGTTTTGCACAATGGTATCAGATAGCGCTACCTCTTCTCATCATTACGCTGGAAGCATACTTTGAAACTTCCACTTGTGAGAACTGAAGAGAAAGTAACAAATAAACCAACCGTTTAAACATTGCATAATTCTCCTGCCACATTTGTATAACTGCAAAACTGCTCCATTCAAAAGTCCTGTGTTGCAAGATGTTGCTAACATTAAAATCTTTGCTTATTTACTTTTAACAAAATGTATATACGACTTGGTTGTAACAGAGCCTCTAAGCAGTTTACAAAAGAATAACAATATGATGATGTAAAATAAAAAAATTCCTTCAGTAGCACCTTAAAGACCAACTAAGTTTTTATTTTGGTATGAGCTTTCGTGTGCATGCACACTTCTTCAGATACCTGAAGAAGTATCTGAAGAAGTGTGCATGCACACGAAAGCTCATACCAAAATAAAAACTTAGTTGGTCTTTAAGGTGCTACTGAAGGAATTTTTTTATTTTACTTCGATCCAGACCAACACGGCTACCTACCTGTAACCAGAAATATGATGATGATGATGATTGATGATGATGATATAACAACTACTAGAATACTCTGTGTAATCTCAGTATGAGTTCCTATGTACAAACCACATGAAGAAAAGGAGAAGCAGGAAGATTTAAAAAAATTGGTGAGTGCCTTTTCATTAGGATTTACTTTCCATAATGTGAGATAGACTTGTGCAATCTATTTTTAAACAAAAAACACACAAAAGGATCTCATTAAACCGAGAAGATTGCCTTGTGTACATGAAGTTGTTTTAAGAGGTGTTTCCTGATGATGCTCTTTATAAACCATAGAGAATAAATCTCAACAAGCTAAAAGACATCTAATGAAAAATAGCGTGGTCTTTTATGCTGGTGTGGATTGCATATTTTACATGCAATTTATACTGCAGTTTCTCTTCATTAACCACATCTCGCAGATTTTTCAAAGTGACGGCATGAATATTATTAACATGTGTTAAAAATGTGTTTAAAATAATGTATAAAGCTTTGTGATTAAAGCAAAAGTTTAGGCATAATGAACAAGTCTGGGTATGTATTTTATACTGCTGGGTGCATACATATTTAACATCTATATGGATGTGCTGTATCAGAGTATGTCTGTGTGTAGGCTCAGTTATATATTTCCTCCGAACGAATGTTGTAATTAAACTGAACCAGACCTTAACAAGCATAACCCATTCATAATTTCTGCTCATTCTAGTTATATATGTTGCAGTTAGTAAATGCAAAGCTATTTAATTTTAGTTGAAATGGAACCTGTAGAACTCACTGCCACTTCACCTGCCTTTATTTATGCTTCTAACAAAATTGTCAGCTTCACAACTTGGGAAATAATGGATTTATATCCTGCTAGCTCCAACTAGGAAACTATTATTTTTTTCTGTTGTAAAATGCTATAATATTTAGGAATCTGACAAATGGATGAGTGCAAAGATTAGAGCCACACTGATTTTTTCAGTGTACCTAAAATTCCATTACTATCTTCCATACAGTTCTGGAAGGTTTCTCAACCCTTTGCTATTTTATTATTTCATTTCATTTCATTTTTTCATGTTTTGCGTTCTGGCAAGGGACATAAAGAACTGCAAGGGGAAGGAGAAACTGGCAAGAATAACGTTGTTCCCCTTTTGTCATTGGGTTTGCCCCCAGGAACAGAATTTAGCTCATGGGATCCAACACATTGCCATACACCGATGGTAAATGACACAAAAGGGGCAGTTAAATGCATGCAAAAAAAAAAATGCTCCGGAAAGTAATTATGGGTAACCACCAACCTTAGGATGCTAGCTTGAATTCATGCAAGTGGAAGTGAAATTTCAGCTGTCTAAATGATAAAATTGCCTCTTCCAACATGTTGCTCACATCAGCCCCAACCAGCATGCCCAAAGGGCATCTCTGGAGGGTGCTGTGCTGTGGAAGGTTGCTATGGAATGAGAGAGGAAAGAATTTCCTTCCCCAAATTTCCTTCCTTTTCTACTGTAAATACTGATGTTCAATATTCATCGGGTATTTTCTGAATATTTGCCAGTTATCCATCTGCAAAATATTTAGACCACAGTCTTCATATTTTATATCCATCAAGCTAGGCTATTCTTTTTCATGATAAACAAACTGCTTAATTTGCAAAGTAAAATTGCATGGCTCACATAATGTTGGTCGCAAAGCATATTGTTTAAAATGAAATTTTAAAAATGGGGGGGGGGATAATGGTGTCTAGCATTAGCTGGATTTTGCAGAAACACTGAAAAAAACCATTACAGTTTTAGTGTTGCTATTTTTATGCCTATATGCCATGATTCCTGGTTCTATGAACAATTGTACACAATGTGGATAATAATAAAAATAAAAATAAAGGAGTGATTAAAGCACAGCTCTTTTGATTATCGTATTTATTGCCCAATTCTTCGTTAAATAGGGAATGAATAATTAGATACAGGGCAGGATTCAACTAATGATTCCCATCAGCAGAAGTCCTGCATGAAGACTTCTGCTTGCATGATGGAGTCCCGTCCCCCCAATTCTCCTCTTCTGCCACAAAATTGGCTCTGAGGGCATCAAGAGAAACCCCTGGAACAGCACATGGTGGGGGAAGAGAGGAGGAATCATTCCATGTAAGCATGTTTAAATGCTTGCACTGACGGAATGATCAGAAGAGTGTGGGGTTGGATTTCTCCCGTGGTGTTTATCTAAAACAAAACGCAGTAATTAGAGGCAGATTGCACCTTTCACAAAGATCCAAGCTTTTCCAGTTGGGAATCTCCATGTCATTTCGTCGCTTTACCCCCCACGGTGTGAAGTCATTCTGCATAGTCCTGGCATATTTCCTGTTGATCTTCTGCCAGAGGGGAAGATCTCCATTTTATCCCATTTTTGAAGCAGAAAAGGTATCTTTGTTTGTAAGCCTGCATGCATAACTAACACACATGTCACAGAAAAGGGAAAGTGAAGTTTCCCTTTCCTTTGCCTCTACCTCAGAGACTTGCACTCTGCCACCCATAATCCAGTGTCTTTGTCTTTGGCAAGTAATACAGAGCAGCAACATCTGCCCCTTTAGTCCAGAATATGTTAATCAACAAGAAGACAGCTACTAAAAATAGCTATTCCATCTTTCTTTTCACTAGCCAGACTTACAGTCTTTTAAGGACTGAACACAGCCCTACATTTCTAGCACTCTTAAAGTTAACCGCGGCTTTCCCCCACTCCCCGCCCCCCAGGGAAAAGCTAACTTCATTTATAAAATATATTTGATTTCCTCCTTTTCTAATCTCTCTGCAGTCTTTTTTTTTTTTTTTTTTGCACTGCTGCGTGCTTTAATTTTGCTTTCAGACAGAAGTTTAAAAACTTTAGCTTCTAATAACTGGAAAAAATGGTTATTTAAAGATAACTGCAACTTGCTTAACATGCCAGACTATCATATGCTCGCTGCTTTGAAGCTGCAAATTAATGACGAACAGGAACAGTGCCTATCTTTCAGAGGAAACTGACCTCTTTCTAATGCCTCATCGCTAATGTCATCTGTCTGCTGCATCTCATTATGTGAATTTCACGGAGTTAAAAAAAAAAAGAGGGGGGGGAGAGAGTATCTTAAGGCTGTGCACAAATAAAAAGGACCTTCTAGTATTGAGTACTTTGAAAATTTTTGATCTCTCCAAATACCTTCCTTAGATACTGGTTTCCCCTTTTGTGCCTGGCATGCTGCTTATGTCATCTATTCTCTGTGACTAATTATGTTAATTTTTGTGGCACAAAAGTAACTGAAGGCTGTTAAGGAATAAAAGCTTTTGAGTGGCCTTATTTCATAAACACCCCTTTTGAACAAGGCACATTTAGTCATATTTGCAGTAACAGAAAGAGTCTTGTGCTAAAAATACAACAAAAGGCTCTTGACTATGGCCATTTATTCTGACTTTATTAGGTAATTTATGAAAAAAGTATGAAGGGAAGCCTTTCTGCTAACTATAATTTGCATAAAGCTGGTGCCCTATTAATGAGATAACTTCCTGTCTTTTGTGTATCACCAGCTGGAAATAGAAATATAGGAACTTTTCTGTCTTCCAATTACTTAACCTGCTGAGTTCAGAGTTGAAGAGTAAACAGGATTCACACAAGTCGAATAAGATGATTTCCTTTGCCCTCTAGGAAATATTTTTATTCAATTAAGAGATGCCAATGGAAAATGCCATCTCCTCAAAATGTTCAGGTCTGAAAGCCTGAATCCAACAATTCATATATATATATATATATATATATATATATATATATATATATATATATATATATATATATATATCCCAGATTAAAAATAAAGTTCTTAATGGGATTTTACTCACATATGATAAAATTACTGAATATCTAAAATATGGCAATATATATTGGAGATGCATTTAATCCTCTGCCAATACACTCCCCCCCCCGAAGTATGTCCCATTGATTTCAATGATGCTGGCTCTGAGGTAAGTGGGTATAGGACTGCCACACTGCCTCTGAACCTTGAATTGGTTGGCAGACCCCATTTTATTGCATTGGATCCAGTAAGTCCCACTTGCTTAATGCATTTTTTCTGCCAACTTTCCTCCCTCAGCAGCCGCATATGCCCCTGGAAAGCTGGTGTTTAGGCCCAGAAAAATATCTGGAATGGTGTGCACTATGTGGTATAGGGAGCTAGAGCTTAAAAGGAAGAACTAGTCAAAATAGGAGTGTGTTTGTGTGTTTCATTCACAAAAGGGGTTCACCGATTCCTAGTCCTTTCCACTATGTTTACCAGCTATGCTCTCATATTTCAGAACCTGTTTCTAAGTGTCATTGAATCAAACTCTTGTTCAGTCTCCTGATTTACCTGCTGCAACCCACAGCTGCAATATGAAATATTTGTTAATATTAGATGGCTTTGTTTAGGGGAGTGTTGTATTTGGCTCCCTGCTTGCATTTATAGGTCTACTATGTTGCAACTAGGGACGCGGATGGCATTGTGGTGTAAACCACTGAGCCTTGGGCTTGATGATCGGAAGGTTGGGAGTTTGAATCCCCGGGACAGGGTGAGCTCCCGTTGCTCGGTCCTAGCTCCTACCAACCTAGCAGTTCAAAAGCACGTCAAAGTGCAAGTAGATAAATAGGTACCACTCCGGCGGGAAGGTAAACGGTGTTTGTGTGGCAATATGCCCTCCTTCCCCTGAATAAAGACTCATGACACAGGGATTAAGATTTAATTGGGTGGTTAAGGCCACAACTTTATTAATTATGCATGTAGAGCGGAATTGGCTTAGGCGTTGGAACCTAACAGACTATATCCGACTATATCCCCGCGACGTAGATTAACTAGAGCTCCTCCTGTGGCCACCGAAGGGGCGTGCCTTACGGCCCAGGCAACTCCAGGCTCAGGACCAAGCCTCGCCCCCAGAATCCTTTAACGGAATTACTTCTCCAAATATGGGCAGCTGCTGACGTAACCTGCCCCTCCTCCATCTAATTGTTATGCAAATTTCCAACGCCTAACCGCCTGACCTAAGTTGTGACGACATGCTACGAGGTAGGCGAAAAACCCATCATGGCTAGCCCAGTATGGGAAAAGTCCTACCCAGCCCCCTGGCCAACCAGGGCGACCAACTGACGTCCACAGCAGCGTCCCCTTATCTCTTTTTAAGGGGTGGGCGGGCGGGAGAATTGTTCGCTCCGGCGAACAGGGGAAGAAAGAGGGAGCTACCTCACTTGTCACTCTTCTGCAAGATAGAGCCCTTTAAGAGTCGTGGCCCCGCCCCGACCGACCTCATTGGCTGGTCCGGGGGAGTGACGCAGGCGGGAACCTACCATTGCATAGGGGCTGAGCTTGCAGCCCCTACGCGATGGTACAGTCGGGCAGCCCACAACCCCACCTCCGACGCAGGCGCGGAAGTGGCTTTCCGTGCGCTGCTCTGGTTTCACCCGAAGTGGCTTAGTCATGCTGGCCACATGACCCAGAAAAACTGTCTGTGGACAAACGTCGGCTCCCTTGGCCAGTAAAGCGAGATGAGTGCCACAACCCCACAGTCGTTCGCGACTGGACTTAACTGTCAGGGGTCCTTTACTTTTACCTTTATGTTACAACCAATGTGCAAAAGTAGACAAAGAAACAAAAAAGTTCAATACGACTAACGTGCCAGAATAAAATAAAGGTTGGCCTGTGATAAACAAGCAAATATGGACATTTCTAACCCCAGTTAATACACTAGCATGTTGTCCTTTATAGATTAGGTCCCAGCTTCATGCCACGTGCTTCATTGTGCCTACCTGTAAATGATTTGATTAGCTGAAGAGGGGTCAGTCTCTTAGGAGCTTCAATATATACCTTTCTGTTGGAGCATCCTCAAAATATTTTATTCACTTTCTGCTGGATGCCTGCCCATAGCCACAATGTAAAACAAGTGATGGCTTAAAAGGGGTAGCTTCAGCCCTGGATTCTTACTGTCCAAATCCAACTTTCTGTTTTTCATTACCATATATATTAAATAAATGTCAACCTACACTTCAATAATATAGAGTGGGAGAGGCACAGGCGCCTGTTATTAAGTGTTTGCATTTTCTTGCATTTTCTTGCATTAAAATGTGATATGTTGGCAAAAACCTAGGTGCAGGTAGACCATGCCTAGCTGTAAATGTGAGCAGGACATGATTGCTATATCATCCAGAAGTGTTGTGCTTCCGGGCAGAAAGGACATATCAGGAGTCATGGGATGGCAAGGTAGAGGGGATTCAACATGTTGGAAGTGGATGCTATCCATCTAAGAAGCAAACCAGAAAAAGTTCAATGGAAGCATGTCTAGAAGTAGGACAGTATATGAATAAGCATTTGTGACCATGAAAGGAGACTGCAGATGATCTATCTAGCCCATACTGGAATCTTGTTCCTATCTTGCAGAAGAGTGACAAGTGAGGTAGCAGATGTATACTCTTGTGGGGGATGTGGAATTATGTTGCAGTGTCCAATTGGTTACCATGGTTCATGGCTTCTTGAATTCAGTGAAAATGATTAGACTAGGCGTGAGATGAAAAAGGGTTATTTTTTTCCAGATGTTGCATTCAGAGGGGATGAAATTTTCCACGAAGAGACAAGTGAGGGAAATCAGTGATCCAATTGGTTAGAATCACGCATGGAGGAAACATCTCATTGGCTTTGTTGCCCTCAAGAACAATGCCACTCAGCTCATTCACTTTGTGATACCTGATTGGATGGAATCACTCTTGGAAGGAGTAGGGGAACAGAAAACCTTCCTAGGGACCCAATCAAGTTGAGAGAGAGAGAGAGAGAGAGAGAGAGAGAGAGAGAGAGAGAGAGAGAGAGAGAGAGAGAGAGAGAGAGAGAGAGAGAGAGATACCATTTACTGTTTGGGAAACCTATTTTGCCACCTAAAGACCACTAAAGTAAAACAATGGGAAGTGGTGAAAGGGATGGAGTGCTTTTGCCATACAGTTAGCTCACCACAAGATTGTTTCCCTGTGGGATCTCCTGGAAGCAATTCTGAAATCAATTGGAAAGCTTTTGGACATAAAGGGGAGCTGGGTCAGTCCTAGACACATTCACATCCAAGACTTAAGTTCTCATGTTTTCCACAATTGCTCTTCAGTGTTTTTTTTAAAAAAGCTATTTACCGGCCTCCTAAAGCAGTGGTCCTCAACCTTGGGCCTCCAGATGTTTTGAGACTACAATTCCCATCATCCCTGACCACTGGTCCTGCTAGCTAGGGATCATGGGAGTTGTAGGCCAAAAACATCTGGAGGCCCAAGGTTGAGGACCACTGTCCTAAAAAAGTCAACACACAGTACCAGAAATGGGAAGCACACATTTCTGCAGCACCTGGGAGAAATGAAGTCAAAATGGGAATCTTGGTGCAAGTAAAACACCCACCAGCACTTAGGCATTGACAATAGGACACAAGCCTGGAAAAGATTGAGGAATAGTCAAACCTGGAGGGAAGATATGTTAAAATTGCTTCCAGTTCTGACTGCAGCAAAAGCCTTTATATAATACATTCCGCAATAAAGGAGGGATAAAGAAAGTTTTGAGAAAGTAATGCAGCAGTTAAGGAACAAGAGGAGAGATCCTCTTGTGTGTCAAGAAATTGGTTAAGTTATATGAAGCAAAGAGTAGGAAGAGGTAGACAGTTCTCCAGATGGAGGGAAATATAATATGGAGCATAGCTGCCAAGTTATCCCTTTTTTAAAGGGATTTTCCCTTATGCTGAATAGGCTTCCTCGCGAGAAAAGGGAAAACTTGGCAGCTATGATATGGAGTCCCCCAAGGATCAGTATTGGGACCACGGTTTTTAACTTGTTCATAAATGGTCTAGAACAGGACTTCACAAACTTAGGTCTCCAGCTGTTGTTAGACCCAACATCCCTAGCTAGCAGCGGTCCCAGTGGTCAGGGATTATGGGAACTGTACTCCAAAAACAGCTGGAAGCTCATGTATCCCTGGTCTAGAGTTAGGAGTAAGCAGTGAGGTAGCCATGTTTGCTGATGATATTGACTTGATCCTGGTTATATAAAAAAAATGTGCTTCAGAGGAACCTCTCCAGACTGAGTGAATGGTAAAGTGGCAAATGCAATTCAATGTAAACGGGTGTAAAGTGATGCATATTGAGGCAAACAAAACAAAACCTTAATATCACTCATGAGGTCTGAACTGGCAATGACTGACCAGGAATGAGACATTGAGTGTCTTGTGTTGGTCCAGTAGGGGTCCCTGGCTGCTGACACAATTTCTAGTGTGGGTTCATGGCAATCACACCCTCCTTCTGACTAGTTAGGAAAAAATGTGCTTTGAGGTATGGCTTTCAAGAAAACAGCTCTGAGCATGTTCAGCCTTCCTTCAGGGCAGCCCTGCTAAGTCAATACTGAGACTGCTGGTCATCCCTCATAAAAACAGATGGAGTAGGAGCCTTCCAAACAGTAGCTGGGGAACAGGCAGTCCCTCTAAAATGAAATCTCAGTAGCATGGCTTTTCTGCCCAGAAACACATGGGAAGGACCTCTTTGTCATAGCTAGACTTTTGGATTAGGGATTGGCTGAGTGCTGCAGAGACCTGATTGGCCAGAGAACAGTGGATTGACAGGAATGTTTGCAGAGTTTATTTGAGTACAAATGGAAGTATAAAAGGTGTGTGGAATGGAAAAGAGTCTGTGGCTTTGATAATTTGGGGGGGGGTTGAAAATGTGGGGGCTTTTCTTGACATTCTCTTTGGGAGAGCTATGCCACAGTAGTGGACCAGCCTTCATTGCTGACAAGATTGACAAATCTGTAAGAATCAAGTTGCACGTCGAACCCTGAAACCCACCCCATGGAAATAAGACACAGTGGAGACAGAATTTAGTTTAAAGGTTAATGGGCAAATTTAGGCTACAACTTTATTAAATACACAAGTGTGACTGGTATTGGCTTAGGCATTTACTATACTAGCTCCTGCCCACCCAGCAGGGAGCCTGCAAGGGTAAACTACCAGCAGAGGGAGCTCCATCAATGCATATTGACTGGAGCTCACCCCTGGGGTTCCCGGGGTCCTGGCATGGCCCTAGCCCCTCCCCGGGCTTCAGACGAGATCCAGACCCTGGATTCCTTTAACGGAATACCCTATCAAAATGGAGGGGCAGGTGATGGCTGCACCTCCCCTCCCCACATTCCCCTAAAACCAATGCCTAACCACCAAACCTTACAAAGTTGTGACGATTGCTAAGAGGTAGGCAAAAAAAAAAAAACATGGAAAAGACCCTAGTGTTGGGAAAGATTGAGGGCACAAGGAGAAGGGAACGACAGAGGTCGAGATGGTTTGACAGTGTTCTAGAAGCTATGCACATCTTGAACAAAGCAAAACATATAACAGAAAATCCAAATGATCGAGAATTAGACTAACAAAAACATTTTGTGCACTTATCCTTATATACATATTTCTGCAAGCATTTCTACTTGAAATAATGCATTTTAACACTATTTTCTCTTAATATATGCATTTTTAGGTACACTCTCTTTTCATATGTTTTCTGTACACACTTTTTTATTGGAGAACAGCATCACAAAAATCAGAAAAGCGCACAATTTGAAGGACAGCCGTGCTTCTGTTTGCTTATTGATCCTGTAAATGTGAAATGCAAACTGAAAAAAGTTGTTCCCCCATCTCTGATTGGCCTTTTGTGCACAAGACCACTCAAGATAGGTGCAATAACCCAGAAAACAACAACAGTCACTATAGGAGTGCTACAGTAGTTGCCTCATATTCGGGTTAAATATGCAGAAACTGCACCAAAGGAAGAAGCACATGTAGAGCACAGAGTTCCCAGGAAGGACTGCTGTTAAACCACACTGAAAATTGTAGCTCTTTGAAGAGAATAGGGGGTCACCTAACAACACTCAGCATCCTTTACGAACTACAGCTCCCAGAATTCCATGACTGTTTAATGTGGTGTCATAGTGCTTTAAAGGTATAGTGTGAATGTGAACAACGGGAGGAGCAGATAAGAAAGTGTGAATTAGGAAGTGACAGTTGGAAAGTGGAGTGGCTGTGGGAGGCAAGAGAGAAAGGGGAATTAGTTAAGAGGGATAATAAAAATATATGTGTGAAACTTTGGGTAGCTGCAAACCATCCTGTGATCCTCGGATGAAGGGCGGTATAGATATTTAAATGAATAAATACATGATGAAATTTAGGATAGTCAGTTCTGTTAATTCGGGAAAATAGAACTTTAGGAACTCTTTATAAAATGACTACTTGTTCTGATGTGATGGCTAGGACCTGGGAGACCAGGGTTCGGATTTCTACTCAGCCATGAAGCTCACTGGGTGACTTTGGGTCAATCACTGTCTCTCAGGCTAACCTACCTCACAGGGTTGTTGTGAGTATAAAACTGGGAGGGAAGAACCACATTGAGCTCCTTGGAAGAAAGGGTGGGGTGTAAATGCAATAAAACAAACAAATAAACTGTGCTCTTATTTTAACTGTCTGAGTTCTGATCTGGGTAGAATCTAAGGTTAATATACCTCACTGTGTCTTATGTAGGTGTATTCGATGCAAAATGTAAAGGGGGGTATTAACTTCTCTAAAGTTAATAGAAGGCTATATATTTGGGCAGGGGAAAGAGAGCATTAATCAGAAGAAGTTATTTATATAAGCCAAAAGGTGAAGGTGGAATGTTGGAGCATCTCCAACCTTCATCTATATTACAAGGCAAATCAATTAAGGCAAATCCTGCCATTAGTAAAGAAAGAAAATGTTAAATTGATAGTTAAGATGGAATCCCAGTAGTGACGGCTTTTTTCCTTAATAAAAGTCTTAAGGACCTAGAATGGGCACAAAGTCCCTTCTTAAAAACTACAATTACAATTTTCAAATCTAGATGGAAGTTACTGATCCAGTTTCTACTTGTTCCCTTTTTTAATCATCCACTTTTCTTTACTAAGAATAGAAACAAGGAAAAAAATTTTTCAATGGTCAGTAAAGAGATTATATAGGATTAGGGATTTCTACAATAATGGCCAGCCTAAAACAGAAGAATAAATTGGAGAAATTTTAAAAGAACAAGAGCAGTGTGGGTTTGAATTTAGGCAAATTAGTTCATTTATAGTAAAATATTTTATTAAACAGCAAGTGAAAGGAGAATTAACACTGTTTGAACACCTGATCCTGCACATAATTTAATGTCAGGATGACCCAAATTTATAAAATATTCACGAAATTAGACACAGGTGATCTAACAGGATTACAAAAATGGACGGAAAAGGATTTGGGTTACAACTTGGGTCCCACAAAATGGAAAGGAATATGGAACATAAGGCCTGTGAAATCAGTTTCAGCAATGGTTCAAGAATCTATTCTTAAATCACATTTTGGTGGCACTATGCACCAGTTATCTTAGCACAGTGTTTCTCAACCGCTGTTCCGCGGCACACTAGTGTGCCGCGAGACACTGGCTGGTGTGCCGCGACGTGCGGTGACGAGAAGGGCAATTTGCATTGTCACGTGCCTGGCGGCCGCCAATATACAGCACTAACCCGCCGGAAAGGAAGCTGGTCGGGTCACGACGCGGGGCGAGCGCAGCTCTCAACAGCCACCACCACAGGAGGGTGGTTTTAGACAAACTTAAAGAAGCTGGCTGGATGAGCTCAACCTGAAACTTGCTGAGCAAAGGATTGTGCTGGCAGAGAAATCAGCGGCTTGTGAAGCCTTATTACAGGAGATTGCAACCAACACAGCAATTGGCAAGTGTTTCTTACAGTCATAATTATATAGTCAATATAGGGCGGCACAGAGTTAAATTTTTTAACTTTTTTAATGGTGGTGTGCCTCATGATTTTTTTCATGGAACAAGTGTGCCTTGGCCCAAAAAAGGTTGAGAAACACTGTCTTAGCATATATAAACACCAATCTCTACCACAAATGCTGGCACTTGGCACTTTAAAAATCATACAGGTACTTATGGTGGGAGTGTCATTCGGTGGCAGCTTTTGGGGACATATCACTACTAAAATTAATTTCACAGCAAAGCAAGAATTGATGTCTGTCCCCTTATTTGCATTACGGGGGAGATGGGACGGCCCAAATGGTGTCAGTTAGGATAAAGGACTGATTATACAGTGGTACCTTGGATTACAAATACTTCGGGTTACAGACTCCACTAACCCAGAAGTAGTACCTCGGGTTAAGAACTTTGCCCCAGGATGAGAACAGAAATCGCGCACTGGCGGCAGCGGGAGGCCCCATTAGCTAAAGTGGTACCTCAGGTTAAGAACGGTTTCAGATTAAGAACGGACCTCCGGAACAAATTAAGTTTGTAACCAGAGGTACCACTGTATATTGCATAGTCAAATCTGGTCTATAGCTATTGTGAAAAAATTAATTCAAAAATTAAGGTATACAAGAGGACCAAAGAAGAAAACACGGTTTCAACTACATGGCAAACATTTATTATATCTAAATGATGCTGACAATATTCAAATGCCTCCTGCGAAAGATATTTTGAATTCTTGGTAATTTGAAAGCTTCAGGTGACAATATCATAACACTGAGGATAGCATTCTGATATCTATAACTAAGGAAACATTCTGAAAAAGAGGGCATGTTACTACCATCCAAAATAAACAATTCTTCTTCCCAGGGCTTGTGAATGCAATGATCAAAATTGATATCCTTTTTTTGTTTTTGTTTTGTGCGCATTGTTCATGAAATTGTATTGTTTTCCACTTAATTTCTTTATTTTTGGATAAATAAATAAAAATACCCCCAGCAGAGTAACTGAAAGGTTGACCTATTGATGTCCAGAGGACTAGGGCTTTGTATAGGACAGGCATCCCCAAACTGCGGCCCTCCAGATGTTTTGGCCTACAACTCCCATGATCCCTAGCTAACAGGACCAGTGGTCGCGGAAGATGGGAATTGTAGTCCAAAACATCTGGAGGGCCGAAGTTTGGGGATGCCTGGTGTAGGACCTCAGGACCTTAAGTGACCTTATGTACCCCCTAGCTGTGAACCCACTCCCTCAGAGAGAGTGTAACCCCATCAAGAGCAGGCCACCTTCAGGGCATTCTGAAGATGGGGAACAAGTGAGGCTAAGCTGGCCAAGGATCTACTAGATCCCAGATGACATAAGGGCCCAACTGCCTGTCCAGACTTTCTGCTGCTGATGTGGTAGTGATGGCAGCAGGAGGAGGAGGCGGGATTTAGGATGACTCTGCCAGTCACACCATTATATAACAATGAAAATGCTGGGGGAAGATGAGAGGAAATTGAGAACTGGCAATTTATGTATATTATATGCTACCCATTTCCTGAGAGTTAATTAGTTGCAATAACAATTACAACATATAGATTTTAAATTTTACCTAGGGGAATAATTCCCTAGGGGTATAATCTACCCCTGGCCATGTGGTCCATATGCCATTTTCACTACACATTCTTTTAGGATAAAAGACATGTGAAGTTGTTTATTAAATTAATGGCTTTCTGTTTGGCTTTCTGAGCGCATCAAAGGACCCAAAGCAAGCTTTCCTATTTGGACAACAATCCAACACAGGATTAGGTATGCTGGATTATAATTTAAGTGCTCAGAATTTTCAAAAAGTGAGGCTGGTTAAGTACTGAGCAAAATACCAAGGAATAACAGACATTGCAAAACAATGCATGACCCTAGCTATTGCTCATAAAGGTTGATCACCAAAGTCTTATACTTTCTGCTTGGTTTTTTACTTTTCTTTCGCACAGAAAAAGTAGGCTTAATGCAATGTATTTGATAGGTGAGAGCGAATTCAATTTTAAAAGGTAAGTGTAGAATTTAGCATGTTTGTTTATGTTAAATCCCTTTTTTAGGTTAAATCGCTGTATATTTACAAGTCAGAATATATAATTCAATATTATATGTGATATAAATAATAATCTTGCTTTATTTCTTATCATCACCTTTTATCCAGTGTGAGCTGGACCATAGAGGCCCAGATCCTGCTAAGAAGAATAGTTGTAGTTTGAAATCAGTGTATTGTAGCATTCAGGATTCCTCCTCCAAATTGCTTGATTAGACGTATGCTCTCAGACTCTTATTTTCCAACAGAGGGTGTATTTTGCTCAAAAATGCAGTCTGGAAAAGACTTTGCCGCTAAACCCAAGGGAACGACTGGTAAGGCCTTTTCTTGAAATTACAGCATGTTCGTAGTTTGCTGGTATAGTCTGAAAAAAGTATGCTGCTTGAGTTAATCTCTGCAAAATACTGGCAATAATCTGTTTTCTGTACAGGTGTTTTACAATTAGGGGAAATGAATTTACAGTGATTGTCACCAGCCACGGGTTCTAGGGGAAAACTGAATATGGAAGAAAAGTAACAAAAAGCAGAGATGAGCAAGGATGAAGAGGAGAGTAAGTTAAGTAAAATGGAAATTCTGCCCCCCCCCCCAATGAAGTATCACCAGAGCAAACTGACACCCTTGGCACTTTGCAGTAAAGTGGATTATGCATTTGGTCCATCATGCAGAGTCAAAACATGCCTCTAAGGTGAACATGCAAATCTGAGCACAGGCTGTGTCATTCTCAGACAATATCACACAACTGAGTTTGGTTCCTGTCTTACAATGCAATCCTTAGCATGCTGATTCCTAAGTAAAGCTCACTGGAGTAGGAGTGTTTGGAAATGCAATGCTTGAATATTTCAACAAAAATGTAATCAGAATATACAACTTGAAATTGCCTCTAATTGGATGAATGTTTTGCAGAGATCTCTGCAATTTACACCTTGTACTGACAACTTCCTGTTTGAAAATCCAAAAAGGATTGGCATTAAAAACAACAACAACCAAACAACAGTCATAAAACGAGGATTCATTACTCTAAATGCAATATTCAGTTTTTCTTCATTTATTTCCCCACTCCTTAATTTGCAAAGCAGGTCCAATATGCAGGTCCTATACAAATAACCACAAAATCACTGTAACCTTAGTCCATAGTTATGTCTATATATAATGATCTGGGGGACTAACAAGGTAAAGTTAGATCAACAAATATATTCCACATTCTCACTGGCAACTCCAAGTCCTGGTTTTGTTGCTATTTCTCAGCCCTCACCCCCCCCCCTCCTGCCACCCCGTCTGTTACAAGTTATGATGTGTGGATGAAGGCTTTTTCCCATGCCGTAATGACTGTATACTGAGATTTCAAGGGGCTGTTCATGACAATCCCATTTTCTGTGTAATTTCATGGTTGTCTTCTTGAATGAAGATATTGGCTGCTCTGAAGCAGGAGGTCAGATGCTCCTGCTCCCTTTCAGTATTGTTCCAGAGTATGTTTCCTTTCAGCTGATGAAAAGTAATTCATCATTTACACCCCTGAATTCTGCCAGCATTTTTTTTTTTTGAACAACTTTCCTTTCCCCGTGGTACCTTGGGCCCATGAAAGAGATAAATAGGTTCAATACAACACCAGGCCCCGGATCCTGGGAGCAGGTTAGGCCTCTGAGGCCCTCAGCTGCCCCTTTCTCATGATAGAGTTTGTCACCTTTCTACCTCTGGAAGTCAAATCCTGTCGACTCAGCCATCTTTCAGGCTCTCTGAAGTGGCTTTGGCACCCACTGGGGCATGTGAGCTTAAAATTGATTTTATTTTTTTTAAAGATCTGTCAAGTTCCCTTAAGGGACCAAGTTGACAGCCAGCAGGCCTTAACCTATCACAAAGCACTCAGTGTGTAAAAGACACCTTAGGAACTTCCTCCGAGAGGCCAAAGGGCCCCAGACTTGTGACACATTGAGAGGGTGTTGTTGCTAAGAAACTGGCCTCTGACAATAGGATTTTTACTGCCAACCGCCTTCTTTTAGAGGCATTTTGGGCTGTCTTTTAGAGAAGGCGAAAGTACGTATCAAGCATCATTCCACACTGCTGCTGCTGCAGCTGCTCTCCCCAGCCTTTGTATCGTGCAAAATCGTGGGGCAAAAACGTTGCAGTCAAATCAATGCTGCCATCAGGATCACGGAGACAATGTGAAACATAGTACTCATGATAACGATACAACAATCCAACTTCGTAGCAATCACGGCTTCTGACTCTCTTAACTTGATGAATACCTATTAATTATGATAAATTCAAGGAGGGTAGCCAGGCATTTTTGGTGTTTAGCAGCATAAAGCAGCTTAATCCAGAGAACCGGATTGAGACTTTCTCTTTGGATGCTGTCACAGTGGCCGGAGTGGACTACTTCAGAGTAACGACGCTACGCAGCTCTGCATTTTATTCTTTTATTGGTGCTGCGTATTTACAGTGCTCAAGTCATTGCTATTTACACGGAGCGATGTTGTCAGTCGGTTTCAGAACCTCCTAATGGCTTTTGGCGCGTCTTTCTCCAACACAAAAGCTTTGGCAGACCCATCCTCTTGCCCCTCCTCTTCCTGCGTAATTCTGGAGTTGGAGGGATGGGTCTTCCCCCCTTGCTTGCCCCTTCCTGTCCCACCTGGGACCCTGGCTCCTCTACCTTGCCTGAGCCTCGGACACGACTTCCTGCTTCCCCACTGGAATCGGAACTCTCCCTGCTTTCCCCTTTGCTCGGGGACGGGCTTGAACTCAGGAGGGGAGGGACTTCGCGATATCCCCTGTCCCTCACATCCACCCCCCTCCCAAGCTCTCCTTCACCCCTCCCCAGGCCCCCCCCATGTGTCGGTGACGACTGGAAGCCTAAGAACTCAGTGCTCTCCGAGCCCGTTGGTGTGAATACCTCCCCCCAGTCCTGCGAGCCCCCCCCTTCCGCCTGGGCGGACGGGAATCCCAAAAAGTCCGTGGCGTCAGAGCTGGTGGGGGTAAAAACGTTCTGCCAATCTGCTCCTTCCTCTGACTGGGTGGATCTCGGTGACACCCATACCTCATCCTCTGGTTCCTCAAACTCCGCTTCCCAGCGCCATGGTGAGCTGCTCTCCCGTGCCTCCTCCTCCTCCCCCTCCCTTTCCATGTGCCAGGGCTTGGGTCTGTGGGGAAAGAGGGCGTGAAATTCTTCCACCAAGAATTCCTCCTGTATCTGAGTGGCTGGGACCCATTCATTCTGGGACGGTGGAGCATCCTCCCATGCCATGAGGTACTCCAGTCCCCCCACCCCCCACCTTGAATCCAGGATGGCCGTGGCCTCATTGAGTTGCTCCCTGCCTTCCCTCTCCCCCCCTCCCTCGGGGGTTTGTTCGCTGTCTCGGAGCCTGCTGCTTTCCCTGTACGGCGACAGCAGCGATCTATGAAACACTGGATGCACCCTCATGTCCTCTGGCAGTGCCAGCCTGTATGCCACCGGGTTTACCTGTTGCGTGACCGTGAAGGGGCCCAGCCTTTTGGGTGCCAGCTTTTTGCACCTCCCTCTGGTGGGAAGGCCCTCCGAGGACAACCACACCTTGTCCCCCACCCTGATGACCTCCCCTTGTCGCCTGTGGCGATCTGCCCCCTTTTTGTACGCTTCCTTGGCCCTCTCCAAGTGTTCTCTGAGCTGCTGGTGCACCGTCTCCAGTTCCTCTGCCCAATCCTCAGCCTGTGGGCCCTCCTCCTCCTCCTCCTCCCTCTCCCTCTCTGGGAAAGATCTGAGGTCGCGCCCGTAATTGGCCTTAAAGGGCGACACCCCTGTGGAGACGTGCACTGCATTGTTGTAGGCAAATTCTGCTAGTGGCAAGCGATCCACCCAGTCCGTTTGCCGCTGGCTGACGTAGCATCTCAGGTACTGCTGCAGAATGGCGTTGACCCTCTCCGCTTGTCCGTTGGTCTGCGGGTGTCTAGCCGTCGACAAGCTGACCTCCACCTGCAGGAGGTTCATGAGCCGCCGCCAGAACCTGGAAACAAATTGGCGGCCACGATCCGAAATAACCCTTAAAGGTAATCCATGCAGTCTGAAAATGTGATCAACAAACAGTTTGGCTGTCTCTTCTGCCGAGACTGCCCTGGCACACGGTATAAAGTGACACATTTTGGACATAAGGTCCACCACCACCAACACTGCAGTCTTACCCCTGGACGAAGGCAGATCTGTGATGAAGTCCATGGACACCACTTCCCACGGCCTGTGTGGTGTGGCTAAGGGCTCCAGCAACCCTGGTGGCGCTGCTCTGACCACCTTCGCCCGCTGGCAGGTGGTACAGCCCCTTACATAGTCTCGAACATCTTCCCGCACCCCTGGCCACCAGAAGTGTCTCATGACTAGGTGAGCGGTTTTGTCCCTTCCAAAATGCCCCGCTGTAGGGTTGTCGTGCATCTGCTTGAGGACCGTACGTCGAAGCTGGGTGGTGGGTAGGTACAGCGCACCCTTGTAGAAAAGCAGCCCTCTGCGTTCTGCAAAGTCTTTTGCCTGCTCCCTCCCCCCTCTCAGTTCTCTGAAGATGCGGTTGGCAAATTCATCCGCTGCCGTCAGTGCTGTGAGTTCTGCCTCGCTCACCACAGCTGCTCCGCAGGACCATGCCGACGGGGGGAAAATGTGCCTTGGGGCTGGTGGCGCCTCCTCCTCCATGTACTCTGGCTTGCGGGAGAGGGCATCCGCCCTGACATTCTGCTCCCCCGGGATGTAGTGGATGGAGAAGTTGAAGTTCGAGAAGAACTCTGCCCACCGTATCTGCCGCTGGTTGAGCACCCTGGCAGTTCTCCAGAACTCCAGGTTCTTGTGGTCTGTGCACACCTGGATGGGGTGCTTCGCGCCCACCAGGAAGTGTCGCCAGTGCTGGAACGCAGCGTAGATCGCAAGAAGTTCCCTATCAAACACTGTGTAGTTGCGTTCAGGCTGTGTCAGCTTCCTGGAGAAGAAGGCACAGGGTCTCCACTCCCTGTTGGCGTCCAGTTGCAACAAAATTGCGCCCACAGCTTTTTCAGAAGCATCTGTCTCAATGCGTAGGGGCGCGTCCTGCACCACATGGAACAGGTTTTGGTCTGAGGCGAACACTCTCTTGAGGCTTTCGAACGCTGCTTGCGCCTCTGGTGTCCACTTGAACTTCTGCTTGCCTCTCAGGCAGTCCGTGATGGGAGCCGTAACGCGAGAGAAGTTCTTGATGAACTTCCTGTAGAAGTTAGCGAAGCCTAGTAGGCGTTGGGCATCTTTGCGCGTCCTGGGGCTGTGCCAGTCCAGGATGGCCTGCACCTTGTCCTTGTCCATCGCCAGCCCCTTGTCTGACAGCTTGTAGCCCAGGAAGTCCACCTCTTTGGTGTGAAACTTGCACTTCTCCAGCTTCACATACAGGTGGTGCTCCTTCAGGCGTTGCAACACCTCTCTGACATCTTTCACATGCTGCACTGGGTCATTCGAGTAGATAAGGATGTCATCTAGGAAGACCAAGCATTTCCTGAAGAGGAGGGACCCCAGGACGTGGTGCATGAAGGCCTGGAAGCATGCTGAGCCCCCTTGCAAACCGAAGGGCATCACCAGATATTCAAAAGAGCCCAGAGGCGTGAACATCGTGGTTTTCCATTCATCTCCTTCCCGGATCCTGATCAAGTTGTACGCCCCCCTTAGGTCCAGCTTGGTGAAAATCTTGCCCCTGCGTGCCGCTGTCAGGAGATCATCCACTCTGGGCATGGGGAAAGCCACGGGCTCTGTCACCGAATTCAGCCGTCTAAAGTCCACCACAAGACGGCGCTGTTGCGTGTCTTTCTTGTCCACCCAGAAGACCGGGCTGCCCCCTGCTGCCTTGCTTTCCCTTATGAACCCCCGCTTGAGGTTCTTGTCGATGAAAGCGCGCAGATCCTCCAGCTCCTGGTCTGACATGGCGTACAGCTTGGCTGGGGGTATCGTCGCCCCTGGCACCAGGTTGATCTGGCAGTCAAAAGGCCTGTGCGGGGGTAGGTGGTCGGACTCCGCTTCGCTGAAGACCTCCTGCAGGTCCCAGTACTGCTTGGGTATTGCCTCACCCCCTTTGATATGCATGGTGGCCACCGTGGCTATCGGAGGCCCCTCCCCTGGTTGGTGCTGCATGCAATGTTCCAGACAAAAGTCTGACCCAAACGTGATGCACCTCTGGTGCCAACTGATGGAGGGGTCGTGGCGCGCCAGCCAGCTCATGCCCAAGACGATGGGGGGGTCTGAGATGGTGGTGACGTTGAACGCCAGTGTCTCTGAGTGCCTTCCCACCGTCATTCTCATGGGGGGGGTTTGATGTGTGATGGCCCCTCCCAGCAGCTCCCTGCCGTCAATGGTTGCTACGTGCAGAGGAAAATCCAACTGCAAAAGCTGGATTTGGTGCTCTTCTGCAAAGCTTCTCGAGAAGAAGTTGGCGGACGCCCCACTGTCAATTAAGGCGAGGACCGTCAGGGGATAGCCATTTGGGAGCGTTAGCGTCACTTCTAGAACCACTCCTGCTCTGGGAGGGGTGGGCTGGCTCTGCACCTCTCTGTGCGGGTGGGCGGGCTGGGGCTGTTGTCTGCTGACTGTGCCTGGCTGCTGCCCCTTGTCTCCTGCAGCCAGGCTTTCCCGTTTCCCTGCTGTGGTGCTGCGTCAGTGGGGGAGGGCACCACCGTTCCCGCCTTTCCTTGCCACTCCCTGCGATGTGGGCAGTCTCTGACGAGATGCTGGGGTGAGTTGCAGAGAAAGCAATTCCCGCCCCTTCCCTCCTTGCGTCTTGGCGCCGCTGGGGTTTGAAAAGCCCGCGC
Source organism: Zootoca vivipara (assembly GCF_963506605.1). Classification (NCBI taxonomy): domain Eukaryota; kingdom Metazoa; phylum Chordata; class Lepidosauria; order Squamata; family Lacertidae; genus Zootoca; species Zootoca vivipara. The sequence continues at coordinate 101,170,785 of NC_083276.1, forward strand.
GCGCGCGCTATCAATCTGCATGGGCTCCTGGTCCTGGCTGGCTCCAGGCGTGGCCTGAAAGGGTTGTTGAGGGAGTGGCTTCTCCTGCGACCGTGGGAACCAAGCCCGCTTTGCGCGCGTCGCTTGCTTGTCGTTCCACCGGGATTCCTGCCTCACCCCCACCGCCAGAGCTGCTTTGCTCAGCTGATCCATAGTACTGGGCTTTGGACCTCTCGAGAGTTCATCCTTCACCTCCTCGCTCAAACCCAAGTAAAACGCAGCTTGCATGGGAGGCGAATCCAAAACCCACCCCAGTCTGTGCACCAGCATGGTGAATTTCGCCCAATATGCGCGAACTGTCATATTTCCTTGGCGTAAATTATGCAGTTCCTCCTTAGTCTGGTCCAAATGACTATCGGACGAATACATCGTCCTCAAACCTTCTAGAAATTGTTGGACATTTTTCATGCAAGGATTCTTGGTTGCGATTAATGGTCTTAGCCACTCCCTGGCTGCTCCGGTGAGATGTTCCACAATAAACGCTACTCTGTGCTCATCATCGGGGAACTCATTCTGGTGCAGCTCAAGAGCATACACGATCTCAGTCTCAAAGCCCTGAAACTCCTTCGGGTCTCCATTGAACTTGCTTACAAGGGTCCCTGCTCTCCTTCCTGGCAGCACTTGGACTTGGGGAGCCCCTCCCGCCTTGTTTTTCTCTGCATCCAGCTTGTTTTGGAGGTCTACCGCCACCGCCCTTAAATGCTGCTCTTTTTCCTGGAGCTCTCTCACCTGTTCCGCAAGTTGTAGCCGGTCGTCCTGGACCTTCTTAGTCTCCTCTTTAGCTGCCTTCAATTCTCCCTGCGCCTGCAGCGACAGCTGTTGCAGTTCTAGCTGGGCTTGCTCAGCGATCTGCCGCCACTTCTCCGCCTCGGACACGCTCATCCCGGCAACTCCGAAGTAGCCCAAAAATGATTAGGAGGTTGCTGTCACAGTGGCCGGAGTGGACTACTTCAGAGTAACGACGCTACGCAGCTCTGCATTTTATTCTTTTATTGGTGCTGCGTATTTACAGTGCTCAAGTCATTGCTATTTACACGGAGCGATGTTGTCAGTCGGTTTCAGAACCTCCTAATGGCTTTTGGCGCGTCTTTCTCCAACACAAAAGCTTTGGCAGACCCATCCTCTTGCCCCTCCTCTTCCTGCGTAATTCTGGAGTTGGAGGGATGGGTCTTCCCCCCTTGCTTGCCCCTTCCTGTCCCACCTGGGACCCTGGCTCCTCTACCTTGCCTGAGCCTCGGACACGACTTCCTGCTTCCCCACTGGAATCGGAACTCTCCCTGCTTTCCCCTTTGCTCGGGGACGGGCTTGAACTCAGGAGGGGAGGGACTTCGCGATATCCCCTGTCCCTCACAGATAGCTTCTGAATGAAGTTTCTTGTCGTTTGAGGTGGGTTTGAGGAAGAAAGGAAGCATAGCATCTGAGTCTGGCCAATCTCTCCTTGCTGCACCCACCTTTCCTGACAGCTGATTTGTGCAGTTAGAAGGCTTTAATAAGATGCTCTTCTCAGCAAAGGTCTCTAATGGAAAAGGTGCAGTCTCTGTCCTACAGCAGATAGGGGATTGCATGCTTGAATCCCCCACCACCGCCAGCAGAGGAAGAATATCTAGCATTTCAGACTGCATCAACCCTTTCCTTGATCAGGAACTAAGTTTGTGTGGGAAGGACCATATTGATTTTCCACTCTGAAGAAACACAATATAATAATAATAGTAATAATAATAATAATTTATTTATACCCCACCCATCTGGCTGGGCTTCCCCTGCCACTCTGGGCGGCTTCCAACAAACATTAAAATACATCAAATATCACAGATTAAAAACTTCCCTAAACAGGGTTGCCTTTAGGTATTTTTTCTAAACGTCAGGTAGTTGTTTATCTCTGACCTCTGGTGGGAGGGCGTTCCACAGGGCGGGTGCCACTACCGAGAAGGCCCTCTGCCTGGTTCCCTGTAGCTTTGCTTCTCGCAGTGAGGGAACCGCCAGAAGGCCCTCGGCGCTGGATCTCAGTGTCCGGGCAGAACGATGGGGGTGGAGACGCTCCTTCAGGTATACTGGACCGAGGCCACAAAAAGGCATCTAAGCAACCTCATGCAATACTTAGGAGGAAATCCAAATCTCTCTCTCTCTCTCTCTCTCTCTCTCTCTCTCTCTCTGTGTGTGTGTGTGTGTGTTTAAAAATATATATATTATCACTAGCATTTTCATGCAAATTCTTCCCAATATACACATTTTTATATGCAATTTCCTCCAATGTAATGCATTTTTGCATGTTCTTTTCGTGAATATATGCTTTTTAATGCACATTTAGCCCTAGAATAGGCTTTCCTCCCCACATTACCTGTTGGGAGAACTACGCTGAAAATGTTGCAGGAGTGTCAATTTCAAAGGATTTCAGTTTGCATACTGTTTCAAAAAGTGAAGGGGGTGGGTGGGTCTACCTTTAAATGTGAATTGAATCAACATTTCTCACCCATCACAACCATGAAGGGATTTTTGTGAAAGAAAATTTCCACCAGGGTCCTCCACCTCCTTGAAACCTGTTAGATGCAAGCGAGTTTGATGAACATCTCTTGTTTTTTTCCTCTGAAACCTACACTTAGACACGGAGGTTGCATTTCTACACTATCCAAGAGAAATGGTACGCTCAAAGACAGGATAAAGGCATCCATTTCACAAGATGACATCCTCCCTACAGCAAATGGGAATGCCTATGCAAATATTGTTGCCTTCTTTCTCATTCAGTTGGTGCAACTGATGCCTAAATCAATTTTGACTGCTTTGGGACAAGGACAGAACCAAATTATTTCACCTGTAAATTAACATCTTGGGGTGAGATTAGGGGTAATCACCACCACTATCTTTCAGAGACTTCTACCAGAACCCTATTCTGCCAGAATGTTGTAGGTTCCCTCCTGTGTACACTTACTCATTAGGGACACTGACCCACTTCTTCTAATATTCCCTTTTGTTAAAGCCCAGCCAAGTATTTTAAAAGCTTTGTCAATTTCTTGCCTTACCATATCTATGTTATTCCAATAATATCAGGCTTATCCTTGATACTCATAATTATCATTGGCAAGTCTTTGATGTAATAAATCCTTGATATAATATCATGCTTATCCTTGCTATGAGATATAATCAAAAATGAAAGGAGAAACTTAAGATACAGAGTAAAATATATTACTTGCCAATTTTCCACAGTAACTTTTCATCATTACTCCAAAATTACTTTTTAATGCAAAGAGTAGTTCCAATCACATCGAGGCCCACATGATTCAGATACTATCATAATCACAATTAGATTACATTACTGCAATCAGGAATGGAGATCATTAAGAGAAAGAATATAAATTGCTTTAGTTTTACAAGTACTGAGCTAGCAAAATTATAATTAATCTCCATTTATAATCTTTTCTTTCATAGAACTGCAAAGCATGCTACTTTTTTTAGGCCATCAATACAAATTAGAAGTAAGTAATAAAGCCCTAACTACTACTCTGGTGCGGTGCTCAATTGTAGAAACTTGCCTATTACATATGGAAAGCATTGCATGCAAAGGGTGCCCTCTGCGTAGGGTTCCCCTCCACCCCCACCCAGCACAATAAGCTTGTCTATTACTATGGGAGGTTCTTCATTTGGAAAGGAGGAGAGAGAGGGGGGAGAATGCAGTTGTGACTGTCCATTTGCAGAATAATCAGTTTGCAATTCCTCTTTCCTAGATGAGTGAAGATGAAGACTAATTATTTTGTAGGCATGGCAAAACTGTCTAGAACCTATCACATCCAAATGGAACAGGTTGTTATTATTTTGTAAAGTACATTTTTTCAAGGATTATTAGCCAGATATTCTAATCATGCATATATGTATTGCCATACAAAGAAAGAAAGAAAGAAAGAAAGAAGAAGAAGAAGAAGAAGAAGAAGAAGAAGAAGAAGAAGAAGAAGAAGAAGAAGAAGAAGAAGAAGAAGTGGTGGAGGAGGAGGGAAGGGGAGGAGGAGTTTGGACTTGATATCCTGCTTTATCACTTCCCTAAGGAGTCTCAAAGCGGCTAACAATCTCCTTTCTCTTCCTCCCCCACAACAAACACTCTGAGATGAATGAGGCTGAGAGACTTCAGAGAAGTGTGACTAGCCCAAGGTCACCCAGCAGCTGCATGTGGAGGAGCGGGGAAGCGAACCCGGTTCGCAAGATTACGTGTCTACTGCTCTTAACCACTACACCACATTGGCTCTCAGTGTGAAAAGTTATTATTAATTACCACTTTTTACAACTGTGCTGAAAATTTCTCCTTTTTTGCATCATTATCAGTTAACAAGAAATAATGCTGCATTCCGAGCTTATCAAAAGGAAGAGAAAATTTGAGCGAAATTCTCATTGGGAGTGCATGAAGGATTCCTGTTGGGCTTACTTTTACTTCTCATCTGGGCACATAGCTGCCAAGTTTTCCCTTTTCTCACGAGGAAGCCTATTCAGCATAATGGAAAATCCCTTTTAAAAAGGGATAACTTGGCAGCTATGTCTGGGCAATGGGTGTTTGTTTTATTCCGCAAATCTCCTCATATGTGGTCAGTGTGGGAATGTTCAGAGAGGCAGGAGAGGATATATTGTTTATTAATATCTTTCCTAACTTGCACTAGCAAATTCCTTTACTTAGCAGAGTGTCACGGTCCGGTCGGCGGGCGTCAGGACCAGAGGCAAGATGGTGGTGAAGAAGCAGGGGCGAGGAGCAAGGCAGGGGCGAAGGTCCACGGGGCACGGAGCAAGGCGAAGGCGAAGCAAGGGTCCAAGGAGCAAGGCGAAGGATCCAGGAACAAGGAGCAAGGCGGCAGCAAGGCAAGGGTCCAAGGAGCAGGAGGCCAGATGCAACCAGGCAGGGATAGCGTTGCTGTGGCAAAGAGCTGAAGGGAAATGCTGGGCTTTTATCCCTCCCAGCTCCTGCCACCAGGTGCAGTGAGATCTCAAGTGGCCTCACCTGGGTGACTACTCCTTGCCTCTCCAGCACAAGCTGATGTCTTGACCTGTGTGGCCACGCCTTGCTTCCCCAGCACAAGCTGAGGCAGGCCCCAGTCCTGCAAGGCACTACAGGCCCCAGAGCCTGACTCCTGCCCATACTCCTGACACAGATTTACACATTTCCCCTTTTAAAAGCACAGCGGGTAATTGGTTGCAGGCTTGTGTAAGCCTCTCACTATCAGGTTCTTGGAAAGTTCTCTTATATCCCTCTTAAAAGAATAAAGACACTACAATCTTATTCATAAGCAATAAAAGAAGTTTACTTATATCAGGCAGAGCACAGGGTGATCCCTGAAGGCAGACTTAGTTGCAAATACAGTGGTACCTCTACTTACGAATTTAATGCGTTTCAAACACACATTTGTAAGTTGAAAGAATTTGTAAGTCGAACCCCATAGGAATGCATTGGGAGAAAAAATTCATAAGTAGAAGCAACCCTATCTAAAAATTCGTAAGTAGAAAAAATCCTATCTAAACCGCATCCAAGATGGCGGACGGAGCTCCATTTGTAAGTAGAAACATTCGTAAGTAGAAACATTCGTAAGTAGAGTTATTCGTAAGTAGAGGTACCACTGTATGTACATGTGGATCAACCCCATTTGGAGGAATGATCCCAGCTCCTGCTGAAAGCTAGCAGAACAGTCCTAGCTAGAAGCTGGTCAAATGTAGAAGGAAGTCAAAGAGAGAGAGAGCGTGCTGCATGCGTTGTCCCTTTTGTTACCTGGACATGTAAGGTCACACCCACCTCTAGCCACATGCATAGGAAGTATGTCCCAGCCAGGAGGAAACAGGAAGTTTTCAACTGGCTGGACCAAACATTCCCTCGCGTGTCCACTCTAGGAAAACAAGGAATGTTGTACTTGACTGCTACTTATGTATCACATCCCACAGTCAGTACTCTTCACTGCTGCAGAGAAACACATTGTGAGGCAATTCTTCCTATGGGGCTTTTTCAGATCAAGGAGCTGGGGAGGCGGCAAAATGCTGGAGGAGAAATGCTTACTGGAAGGCAAAACACACCATCTTCGACCACCTCCCAACTGGGCAAGTTCAAAACCACACATTGACTACAATTCTAAGAGAATTATTGAAGTCCCCAGAGACTGATGTAGATAAATGTATAGGGCTCTATGTCGGGGGGAAGAAAACTTTCAAGAAACTGGAAGGCAGCTTTTGGTACACCACTACTTTTTGCAAATTATTTTGCATGCTGTTCTTGCTTTAGTGGATCTTCCCATACATAAGTGGCAGGTTGCCTGTGACTCTATCCACCAGCAAATGTGTCTCTTACAGATGGATGCTGGACAATCAAGTTTAATAAAGAACAAATAAGTCATTCGTGAAATATCATGCCATATGCTATGGAAATAATCCAAAGTGCTTTGACCAATCAGCCAATTATTTCTTACACCAGAACAGGAGAGCAAAATCTATTTGTGGGTCCTTTCTAAGGGAAGTTTTCCAATACCTTGATATAATGGTTTAGGTAAGAGTGTCAGCTGTTGCTCAGGAAGTGCTTGCCTTATTTGAACCTTGCAACTTCTATGAACTGAACCCACCTATATCCCAGCTAATGGTAGCCAGTGTATACCCCAGAAACTGGATGTTTGGGAATTGGGAAAGAGAGGGAAAAGATGGTGGATATGGGCTGCTTAAGGATCCACTCCACCCTAAGCCAGTCCAGCTGCTGGAAAGTTATAGCAATGGGCCCAGTCTGGAGCTCTCTGCTTCACTAGCCTGTAGCTGATGCAGCAAAAGATATAGTGTTTTCCTCTCCCTGCTTCCGGTGGTGTTTTGGATGCAGTGGTGTCTATACAATGCCATTAAGCCCCATTGCTGGCCACCAGGGATTGGATTGCACCCTAAGATTGTCCAGTTATGTAATTGTGTAAGATCATAAAAACTGAATACTCCAGGAAAGAAGCTGGCTCATGGAAGTATAGGCACCACGAAGAACCCCGAGCCTAGTTCTATGCACCCAAAGGTATTTTGTGCTTGTTTCTCTTGAACACAGGAAACCCCGACGAAGCATGGCAAACCCATTTTGAAAATGAGAAGACTTTCAAGAGCAGTTTGCAATATGGGATTGTGGCCTGCAGTTCAAGAGGGTGGGTAGAATTAAAGTCTCAGCTGGGTGTATGCATTCCTAAGTAGCTCATTGGACCCTGGCCACTAAATATCTTAGTCTGTTAGGTTCCAACGCCTAAGCCAATTCCGCTCTACATGCATATTTAATAAAGTTGTGGCCTTAACCACCCAATTAATTAAATCTTAAACCTGGTGTCATGAGTCTTTATTCTGGGGAAGGAGGGCATATAGCCACACAAAGCCACTTCCGCGCTTGCGTCGGAGGTGGGGTTGTGGGCTGCCCGACTGTACCATCGCGTAGGGGCTGAGAGCTCAGCCCCTGCGCGATGGTATGTTCCCGCCTGCGTCACACCCCGACCAGCCAATGAGGCTGGGCGGGGCGGGGCCACACCGTTTAAAGGCCTCCGCAGGCGGGAAAGCTCCCTCTTCCTTCCGCTGTTCGCCGGAGCGAACAATTTCACCCGCCCGCCCACCCCTTAATAAGAGGCAAGGGGACGCTGCTATGGACGTCAGTTGGTTGCCCTGGCTGGCCAGGGGGCTGGGTAGGATTTTTCCCATACTGGGTTAGCCATGATGGGTTTTTCGCCTACCTCGTAGCATGTCGTCACAACTTAGGTTAGGCGTTGGAAATTTGCATAACAATCAGATGGAGGAGGGGCAAGTACGTCATCAGCTGCCCTAATTTGGAGAAGTAATTCCGTTAAAGGATTCCGGGGGCGAGGCTTGGTCCTGAGCCTGGAGTTGCCTGGGCCGTAAGGCACGCCCCTTCGGTGGCCACAGGAGGAGCTCTAGTAGATCTACGTCGCGGGGCTCCTTTCTGGTGGTTAACTTCTCACAGACTTCAACACACGGGTTGGAGTCGGATATAGTCTGTTAGGTTCCAACGCCTAAGCCAATTCCGCTCTACATGCATATTTAATAAAGTTGTGGCCTTAACCACCCAATTAATTAAATCTTAAACCTGGTGTCATGAGTCTTTATTCTGGGGAAGGAGGGCATATAGCCACACAAATATCTTAACAGTAGTAACAGCTAATGGCAAGTGGGCTACAAAGAAGAACCACTGAGAGAAAAGAAAACTATAACATCTGCCATTTATTTAAGGAACAAGAAACTCATTTCTCTGCTTCTTGCTCTGAAAGATATATGGTGCCTTTATGAGAGATGGTTTATTTACACATATATACAATCCGAGCCTGAGAGGGAGGTGTCAACATGGTGTCCTCTAGATCTTGTTGAACTACAGCACCCATCACCCCTGACCATTGGTCATGCTGGCTGGGGCTGATGGGAGATGTGGTGCAAAAAAAAAGGCTAGAAAGCACCAGATTTGCTACGCTGAGAGGAAAACTTGCATAAGAGTTTCTCTTGCTTTCATTCAAATGTGCAACACTATCTCAAGGAACTATTTAAGGATATCCAATATCTCTTCATTTAGATAGTGGGAAGAAGACATATATCTGCCAGAAAACATTGGCTGTCAGTTGGATGTGATAATGAAGAGTGATTTGATTATTACTTTGCAGCTTGCCACTCCTGCAAGCCAAACTTTCTAGAGCACCTTGCTGCTGAGTTAGCAATCTGAGCCATGCGTAATACTTTCTCTGTGTGCTTCATTGCCTAGTGTTTCTCAGAACTAAGTGTTAAAATGTCAGGGCTGTGTTCCTTTGACTAAACTTTACTGCTAATGTAGCAATTAACTTCTCTGCTCAGGTTAGCTACACACCAGTTCCTGCCTATGCTAAAATAAGTTCTGCAATAGGAAAACCAATCTCCACAGGGTTGGCCTAAATGTGAAAAGATTATGTACTCTCAGGGTCAAAGGACACATGACTCTTGCCTGTGTAAATGTATTCTCTCTCCCTGACCCCCTCTTTTTCTTTTTTTATCCAAAGCATCCATAAGTAGATGGAGCAGAAGATAACATGGAGCAAGTATTTCTGGTAGGACCATTTATCTTATCAGAATCACCCCATCTGGTATTCAGTGGTCTAAAGACCTCGCTGCCATTTGAACTCATAAGCTTATAATTGTCAATCTCATTTGGATACTATTATGGACATATGGACTGCCTATACAGTGGTGCCTCGCAAGTGGAATTTAATTCGTTCCGCGAGTCAATTCGTTTTGCGAAAAATTCGTCTTGCGAATCGCGGTTTTCCCATAGGAATGCATTTAATATTTTTTTTTTTGCCCACAGGAACGCATTAATTAAATTTCAATGCATTCCTATGGGAAACCGCGATTTGCAAGACAAATTTTTCACAAAACGAATTCATCTTGCGAGTCACCATCAGATCGCAAGACGCATTCGTCTTGCAAAAAAGGGCATTCGTCTTGTGAGGTACCACTGTATTAATTGAGATGCTGGAATCTAGATGCTTGAATTGAATATTTTTATTGCTAATGTCAGCTGACAGTGTTTCTCCACCCTAACCCCATTATATTTGCAAAAATAAAATAAGAAAGAATTGCTTCTCTATCTCCTTTGTCATCCTCTGGATGAAAAGCAACTGGGATAGAGCTGATAAGAGGAAGAGTCCATCAGAAAAGAGTTGTACTCTCTTCCCTTATGCAATCATCTGTCTCACATTGCAGGCTCAGCAGCAGCTTTGGGTAAAAATGATGTTAAAAGCCAACTCAACAGTGAGCACATCCACGAACCTAAACATCAAATGTGGTTGGGTCCTCCGGTGATTTTGTTAATTATAATTTATTTATTTATTTTTAACTTTGTATACTGCCCTTCATCCATAGATCTCAATATAAAATGGTAGTTCACAACATAAAAATAGAAGATTAAAAACAGACACACACAAAATACATAATAAGAACCAGAACCAGAACAAACCAATAGCCCCTCTCCCTGCTTTGAAAATGAGCTGTTAATCAGCTTTACACGGAGAGGCTTGTTGCAAAACCATCATTTGAAGGGAAGGAGGTGAGACTTTTGTGAGGTGAGTGGAGAGAGAGAAAGTTGCATTGTACAGCCCAAAGTACTTGCACTAGCAGTACTCTTTAGTTTGATACCACCCTTAGCTTACTTTAACCTTAAACCTCCAGGCTAGTAGGTTAGATGCCACCTGCTCCCCTGCCCAGTGGCACAAGATGGGCTGAGCCTGATCATCATGGTAAAGTCCTATTAAGGTTCAATAAAACTTGTTGCTCGTCAGCACTGGAGCCTTTTCAAGAGAATAGGGCTCGGGATGCAAGCACACATAGTATAAGAAAACAGAAGTTCAATGATAGTAGGTAATAAAAGGTTCTGTAGTTGCATATACACAAGGAAGGAATTCTGAGCATTATTAACCCAGAACTGAAACCTAGGATAGGCAGCCAATTTGAATTCAGTGGTTATAGCAACAGTTGCACAGTCCTGCAAAGTTTGTTCCACTTGACTCGATGGTTATCATTATATACTGTATTTTTCTGTGTATAAGATTATTTCTTTTTTTAAAAGAAAAAATGGAGGGTCATCTTATACATAGAATGCACAGCGGTTAACAAGAACATTACTTACCTGTCGTGAAGAAGCTGATGGAAACACCAATCTACTTCTGTCAACCAGTGCGCGATCTCCCAAAAAGCTCAACAAATTTGGGCGATCTCAGGGTTGTTATATCAAAGTCATTCTGTTCGATGTTTAAAATATTGATTTCTTAATTTTGGGTTCAAAAAATAGTGTTTGCCTTATACATTGGGTGTCTTATACACATAAAAAGCATCAGTTTTGAAAAGGAGAGTCTTCTTAAGTTGACATCCCTATGTAAAGAAACTTTTATTTGCCCCCTTTTTTGTATATATGAAGAACACACAAATGACTCTGTGTCAAAGCTGACCTCGCTACTGTCGCACTATCCCATCAAATAACTTGGTTTAGAGCTATGGAGCTCAATGGGTGACCTTAGGCTAGTCTCAGTTTAACTCCCCAGCCTTGGTTGCTGTGATGATAAAATGGAGAAAACGTACACAGCCCATAGTGCCTTGCCTGAAGTGTGGAGTACAAATACTTTCCCATCAGAAGCCAGCACCACCACCTGGATGGGTCTCAATGTTTGTTACTTTGATCTAGAAGGTTCTTTGTAAGGGGAAAAAGAATTGCCTAGAATTGGTATGATCCCAGTGGATAAAGGTTGCGTACACACAGGGGATATTTCCCCCCTAATTCTTGGCGTATGTTTAGTTCAATAAACTTATTAATCAACTCCTAGAAATGAGTTAAGTTGTTGAAACAGTCATGGCCTTTGTTCTATGTCAATTTTGTTGGCTCTGTTGACATATAGCTACAAGGCATGACAGATCAAAGTAATTAAAGTTCCAATCATTTACCTTTCTGTGTTCAGTGTCAAGTCAGCTAGCCTTCACCCTGTGTACATAGTGCTTTAATTTTTTTTAACATATTATAGCTGTGCCATTTGCTCTGCTGTAGCTAAGAATCTGACAGCCTTTCCATTATATATTTTGTATATGAAGGATTTGTATTCCCTCCAGACTGAAACTCCATACAGGGAGTCCCAGTTCATGAGAAAATTTTGTTTCTTTAAAATTATTTCAAAACAATTCAGCAGGCACAAAAGGAGCAAGAGGGAAACTATTTTAAAAACATTACTCTAAATAATAAAATTTAACGTAATTAAGTTATTAATCTATAATATAGAACATTTGGCTTTTTTACAGTGGAATAATGCGTGTTATCAAAAGGCAGCTCAATTTTTTTTTCTTAGTCCAGTGAAGAAACCATGTACAGTGGTACCTCATGTTGCAAATGGGATCTGTTCCGGCGGCCCGTTCGCAACATGAAAAGGCCGCAACATGAAGTGCCGCATCTGCGCACGCGTGTGATGCAATGCGATGCTTCTGCAAAGCGCAATTTAGCACTTCTGCGCATTTGTGCAGGTCACGGAGACACCGAACCTGGAAGTAACCCATTCCAGGACTTCCAGGTTTGGCGCGTCCGTAACCTGAAAAGATGCAACATGAAGCGGACGTATCACGAGGTACGACTGTAGTAGTATCCTTTGGGCAGAATATATAGTATATTTACAATAAATTTTTATTCTTTTGAAACACAGGTATGTCACCTGAGGGTGGCTTCAACACATCACAAATGAATTTAAGTTAGGCTACAGTCCTAAACACACTTACTAGGCAACAACTTGCATGGAACATAAAAGGGGCCTACTTATTATTTTGTATGGAAGATTGACTGTGTTTGCACATAATTATAAGCCACACTTTTTGACTTTTCATGGTTTACTGTGAAAAAGCATTGGATTGCTGCACACTGCCCAATTGTTTCAACTTCACTCCTCCGCTGGCGTAAGTGGAATAAAAAAACCAGGAAGCCATGACTTCCCATTGCATCCAAACTAAGGATTGTGGGCGTTTTTTCTTCCTAAAACTCACAATTGCTAGCCAACCTTAAGCCATAGTTTCTTGTTGACTTGCTGAGTGTGGCTTCTCACAAAGCAACACACCATGATTCCCAGCTGGAACATCATGGGAACTGAATGCTTCCTGTTGGATTTAATCTCTTTGTGACAGGGAAGAATGAAACAGGAGTGACTGGGAAACGTATCCCGGCACACTGTTCATTCACAGTAAACCGTGATAAGCTAGAATATCTGACTTATTTTTACATGAAAATGTGGCTATCAAGTCCATTCAGACATGGCAGCTATCTCAGACTGAGCCATCTCACTCCAAACTAATTGGTATCTGCATCATGTGCGGCAGAATGGTTGTGAGCAACTGCCCATTTGATTATTCCCAAATGTCCTTCCAAAGTGTTCATTTTTGAGAAATATATTAATGGCTCATATTTTTTTCCCCTGGTATCCAAGATGACATTTGGTGTACAACGCCACCATACTTTGCTTATTTCCCATTAATTTAGTATAGCAGATCTTTTCAATTTCCCAGAGCATGAAACATCATTCTGATGACGCATCACAACCAGTTAAGATAGTGTTGTATTGTAAGCAACTAGTAATTTTAATCAGCAATGACACATTCCTGCAATTATGCATTTATTCAGCTCTTTAAAACTCAGACAAAAGTGTTTACAAAATGAGTATTCACTCATGAACTACCCATAGATCATGGATCAGTAGGTCTTCATCTATACCTTAAATAGAATTTTTTCAAGTATCATTTATTGCACACGCAATTTCGGTGCGTCATTAGCGTACAGCTAATAAGGTAAAGCCACTATTTATGCCAGTCACAAGCAATGGTGATGCTAAGCATGGACTCAGGGGTGGATATCTGGGGCCCCTTACCATCCTCAGTGGGGCTGGTACTTTCTGTCCGCAGCAGCCTCCAGTGATGGCCTCCTGGAGGAGGAAATGATTGACTGGCTGGGACCCTGAGCAGTAGAGGGAAAGGATGCAGTGAAACACTTTGCCGCAGTTGAACTTTGTATGATTTTGAATTATGAGGTTTTTTTATTTTAAAGAATAATGCCTAAGACTCAAAGTACTTTTTGAATATGAGGATCAGGCAATTTCATGTGTTGCGGAGGTCAAAACCTCAGGTTCTTCCCACAGAAACACTCCTACCTGGTATAATACATTCTGATTGTGTTACAGTTATCAAATTACTTATATGGTAACCGGGGAAGGAGCCAGTTAAAATATAAAAAAATGGGTGGTATTCAATGCTAGTCCTACTTGGAGTAGACTCATTGAAGTTATTAGGCATGACAAATGCAAGCCCATTAATTTCAATGGGTCTACTCTGAATAATAAAAAAAGACTCTTCAGTGCACTTCAAGAATTTCCAGTTAAATCACTTGCAATTTGGAACCTACCAGTTTTTCTTCAGTTCGGTATGCTATTACTGTGTGCATATTACTGATGTGAGATCTGCAGTGAGGATCTCTAATGATCAGCCAGTGAGAATGGTGGCAGCTTGTTTAGCCCACAGCTTTATTTTTTTTCTCTATGTCGATAAAGTGTGCCGTTTCACATAAGCCCTCAACTAAGTCTGTAACGCCTCATAAGTATGTTGGCATTGTACCTACACAGAATGTGGCAGCTCATTATTAGTATCTAGGTTACTCAGGGGAAATGTTAATAGCTGATAACACGGGAATTTTAGTAAGAGAGATAGTATTTCTATAATAACGATGCAATAAAAGAGAGACTTAAATACAGTAAATCTTGGGCATCGGCAATATTGCACTGAAAGTTTGAATCACAAGAACTGTGGCGACTACTCTTTGGAATGCTCTCTCCCTAGAAATAAGGCATGCACCAACGGTGGCACAATTCTGGAAATTTTGTTTACCGTGACTTTGGATACTTATTGATCCCATCCATTATGGGGTTTCAATGATCTACGCAGCCATTCATTTTACTATGTTTTAACGTTTTTATTTCCGTTGTATTACACTGCAGTTTCATACAGGCTTTCTGGTGCTTTTTTGCATTAGGAGGGAATGTCCTTCAATATGCATTGCAAGGTGAGGCTGTCCAAAATGCTGCCTGCAAAGTGCTTCACAACTCCCCAGAATATACACATACCCCTGCGAAACGGGGCAAAAATGACCAACAGATCAGTGTGAGGGCAGGAAGCAATTGTTAATGTTGTATGGTTTTGTGTGGAATGGCATATTGCTCGATAACACTAAAACTGCCCGACAGACATTTGTCTCAGCCTGCTTTGACTTTGCAGTGTTGTCATGTAGCCACATCAGATTTGACACATGCCACAGTGACATTATGATGCTGCTGGCTATGTGGTCCCTGAGTGGCTGGATCACGGAGCTGGCACACTGTTTTTAAAAATGCAAATATAGCTGATAAGAGGGCCTGAGAACATGAGTGAGCTCATGTGAGCATAAGAACATAAGAAGACCCTGCTGGATCAGGCCAATGGCCCCTCTAGCCCAGCATCCTGTTCTCACAGCGGCTGAACAGATGCCTGGGGAAGCCAGCAAGCGGGATTCAAGTGCAAAAGCACTCTCCCCTTCTGTGGTTTCCAGCAACTGTGAAGAAGTGAGGTTTGCCTATGAAGGTTTGGGGAAGAGGCCTTTGGGGTAACATTTTAGATTCTCCCCAACTTTTTTTCATGCTGTGATTATTGAATCATATAAGTTTGGCTCACTCCTCCAGTAAGTCGCGGAACAGACTGCGTTTTCACCGCTCAAACATTTTCCACCTCTTCGCTTCTTCTATGTTTTCTTCACTATTATAACAGAATATCTCCAATCAGGACAATATGCAGATATGAAGAAAGGAACTTTACAGAAGATGCCTGTGCTTTACTTTTTAGTTCACCAGCCAAGATTTTTCTGGTCTCTCAGGATGTGGCTAAATCCAGCAATCAAACCTGCGCAGCCGGAACTCTTTCACAGTAATGGCCACGTATGGGAGCAATGCATTAAAAAAAAAAGACGAAAAACTTCCACAACAATTTTCTATGGCCCACAAAAACCAATCTTTGAAATAGTCCCTTCTGGGATTCTGACTAGTTCTAACTGCATTTGGAAAGTGTTCCAATTTGCTTCTTGCATCCGGTGTCTGCTTATAGGAGGAAGAATATGGGCTCATATAAATTCTGTGCACACATTTGTACTTTGCCCTTATTAGGTGTTACCTCATGGCCGTATATGAAATGGGTAATAAAATGCAACTCACGCCATGGAATTGCAGATGATTTTTTCACAGCTACATATCTTTCACATTTGTGGAGATGGAATATGGTGTTTCCGAGCATACACAAGAGATCTCGAAAAAGGTGAGACAGGACACTAAATTGTAAAGGAACATGCAATAATAAAACCAGAGTTTGTACAACACTGGTATCCATTGAGGAATGATTGCTGTAATAGGATATTGCTGTATTTGTATTTCAGAGATGGGGAATCTGTGGCTCTGCCAGATGTTGCTAGACCACAGGATCCACTGTCCCTGGCCATTGTTCATGTTGGCTGGAGAGGTTGGGAGTTGGAGTCCAACAACATCTGGAGGGCCACAGGTTCCCTACACCTGATGTATATAAGTACGCTAATACTGTTTTATATTACTAATTTAAACATGAATTCTAACACATGCACAGACAAGGTATCAGAATATTATAAATGCAACAAAAGTCTGAATAGTTTGAATTCTCTGAGAATAATTGTCTTTGGGGCTGTTGAAGAATGCTGTTTTTTCTAGTGAAAATTTACTCTTGTTGTTTTGTGTCCCATCACCCTAAAGTCCCAGAGTGGGTTACAGCAACACAAGGAACACAATTTAAAACCAAATAAAAACAATAAGATAAATAATAAAAAATGCTTTTAAAATTATGCAGAGCACCAAGGCAATCTGGGTCTCCAGTGAGAACATTAGGTCCAGGAATAGCCTGATGCTACACACATAACTCAGGAAACACAACATCTCTGGATTCAGCCTCAATTTATTTGCCCACATCCAGCTCATCACTGCCTCTAAACGCTGGTCCAGCACCTGAACTTTACCTGACCTGCTGTATTTTTTAAATAATTATTTATAGCTTATCCTTTCTGAATATTGTACGTGCTTGGGACAAAGGGCTGAATATTAAAATTCAGAAACAGCTTTTGAGAAAGTATTCTCAACTCTCACAGGCTGGAGATTGAGAAGTACCTTTTTTCTTTTGTTGCAGCTGGGACACAAAGATGCACAATTCAGGCCTGAAGCACGACTGTTGACAGTCAGAGAGTGGCCTTTTAAAACCGGAATGGAAACACACATCAAAATAACCATCTAAAAAGCATCCCCCATCACCGCAAAACATCAGAGTGGGTAGGAGAAAAAGGAATGCACGAGAAAGAGACTTACAGGCACTGAAGAGTACAAAAATACTTTTAAGTGCTTGATTTTTATCCATCAACAATAGGGGGGGGAAGAGAAGTCTGCCCAAAGGGGGCTTCTGAAACCATGTCCAAGAGATTCAAAAGGGAAGGGAGTCTCAAACCATCCAGCTTGAGGTGAACACACATTGCTGCTTGTTTGGCGTTTGAATGGCTGCCAAACACTCAGGAATAGCAAAGTCAACTAAATGCAGGGGAAAATTATTGGAGGGGGGGATTGCTTGTATACAGGTGCTATCAGGGCTGTTTGGCCTGCAAGACCAAAGGCAGAACTGTCCGCCAGAGATGTTCTCACGTGGGGCACAAACCCTTGAAATGTGCAGAATTGAAAACTCCAGGAGCACATCCCCCCCCCTCACCGAAAACCAAGTCAGACTTAAGGCCACGTCTAATTATGGAAAATATGGGGCAAGAGAAAATCAATTGACAATAAGAATAAAACAGCAAAGGTCAGTAAATGATACCATTTGGAAACAGGGATGGGGGAGAACTTTTAATCCACAATTTTCAAGCAAAATGAGCACTCACACTTTACAATGTAGGTGCCCTTTGTGGGATTGCGTGTGGTGTTTCGGACCCCAGAACACTTACAGGTTTGTATGGGCTGGCCTGCCTCACAGTGTTATTCTTTGGAGGTTCACGCCCAGTCTCAGTGAGTCAATTTACACTGCTGGGAGGTGGGGCCAGTTGCATAAATAGGGGGTGGATCTGGCAGCAGCCAGGCAGTCGGGTCAGGCGCTTCACCCACCCAACCCTCCCTTTGTTTCTTGTTTGCAGGTTAACCTTTTTCTTCCTGTTTAGCGGGCGCTGATACCGACTTTTGACTGGCTGCTGTTGAAGAACCGGGAAGAAATTTTCCTGTATTGGCAGGTTTTGTCTTCTCCGTAGCAATTCACCACAACTTCCGTGGTTTAAGGCCTTGGGCAGAATCCTTTAGTCTTTTCTTCCCTAAATTGGTGTGTGGGTGTGGGTGGGAAGTGGTGACTCACCCCTCCCCACGGTGGCAATTCCAGGGTTCCCTCTTAAAGGAGCTGTAATATGGGTGTCACTGGCCATACACTGAAAAGTTGTCAGTGAACTACCCTGCGGGTGGGGATATGGGGTGGGCTGCCTGCGTACACATGCATCTTGTAGAGCACCCCCATATCCCATTTACCCTGAGGAGCCCCAGTTCCCCCAGTTGGGGTGCTGGGAGGGATACATGCCCAAGGCCCAAGCCAAGGTCTTCCTGCATTTGAAACTTTAATAAAGTCGTGGCCAAATTTTAATTTCATAACACGTTGTCATGAGTCATTATTCCTGTATGGTGGTCACTGGGGGCCTGTGAAACTCAGCCATCCTTCAAAATCCACACTGCTCCTGATTTCGCAATGCAATTCTGCCTCTATAGCTCAAATGGTAGAGCATGAGGTTGTGGGTTCAAGCGCCACAGCTGTAAAACGATTCCTGTATTGTAGTGTATCTTCCAACTCTATCACTCTATGATTCTCCAGCCAGGTAATGTGCATGAAAATGCCTGTGCAAAGGAAACTGTGCATAAAAGTGAGTGCAGAGGGATTTCTTCTCAGGTTTATGCCTCCTGAAACTATCTGCAAGACTTGAGAAAGGGGATAAGTATTGTCATTCTGTGATGTGTTGGACCTTACAAGCTCTGGGAGCCCATTTGATGGGAGTTTTACTTTCCCCCATCAATCCCTTCCCGGAACACATCATGAAAAG
This sequence comes from Zootoca vivipara, assembly GCF_963506605.1. Lineage (NCBI taxonomy): Eukaryota > Metazoa > Chordata > Lepidosauria > Squamata > Lacertidae > Zootoca > Zootoca vivipara. The sequence continues at coordinate 101,189,485 of NC_083276.1, forward strand.
GGGTAGCTTGCATATGCCTTTCCCCCCCTAAATTTGCCTGGAGGATCTCTGCTTGCTTCCCCAGAAAATGGGTCTTATCCTGTTTACATGTCAGCTGATGGTAGTCAGCTTCTATGTTCTACTGAACTTTTGAACTGGTATTAGTGTAAGGGTTAGTCTGAAACTATTGTTTGTTCATTTCTTTAATGCAATCTCATATTTCTCTCCTCTCTGTTGAGCTAGAATAAATATTTACTTTTACTTTGGACTCTAGAGTTGGCCGAGTATTTTACCTAGAAACGGACCTGCATGATTTGCATCCCCAATCCTTTCAAATACATGTCATTTACTTGTTAGGAGAGGTAAACAGGAGTCACAGATTGGGTATAGGCTACCATTGTGCCAAACGTTTGCTGGACGGTGGTAATAATAATAATAATAATAATAATAATAATAATAATAATAATTTATTTATTTATACCCCACCCATCAGGCTGGGTTTCCCCAGCCACTCTGGGCGGCTTCCAACAGAATATTAAAATACAATAATCTATTAAACATTAAAAGCTTCCCTAAACAGGGCTGCCTTCAGATGTCTTCTAAAAGTCTGGTAGTTGTTTTTCTCTTTGACATCTGGTGGGAGGGCGTTCCACAGGGTGGGTGCCACTACCGAGAAGGCCCTCTGCCTGGTTCCCTGTAACTTGGCTTCTCGCAGTGAGGGAACTGCCAGAAGGCCCTCAGCACTGGACCTCAGTGTCCAGGCAGAATGATGGGGGTGGAGACGCTCCTTCAGGTGTACTGGACTGAGGCTGTTTAGGGCTTTAAAGTTTTAAAGTTTAGGGATTTTAGTTTCCGGGTCACCTTCAAAGGTAGCCCCACATAGAGAGCATTGCAGTAGTCCAAGCGAGAGATAACTAGAGCATGTACCACTCTGGCGAGACAGTTTGTGGGCAGGTAGAGTCTCAGCCTGCATACCAGATGGAGCTGGTAAACAGCTGCCCTGGACACAGAATTGACCTGCGCCTCCATGGACAGCTGTGAGTCCAAAATGACTCCCAGGCAGCGCACCTGGTACTTCAGGGGCACAGTTACCCCATTCAGGACCAGGGAGTCCTCCACACCTGCCCGCTTCCTGTCCCCCACAAACAGTACTTCTGTCTTGTCAGGATTCAACCTCAATCTGTTAGCCGCCATCCATTCTCCAACCACCTCCAAACACACAGCACCTTCACCACCTTCACTGGTTCTGATCTGAAAGAGAGGTAGAGCTGGGTATCATCCACATACTGATGAACACCCAGCCCAAACCCTCTGATGATCTCTCCCAGCGGCTTCATGTAGATGTTGAAAAGCATGGGGGAGAGGACAGAATTCTGAGGCACCCCACAAGTGAGAGCCCAGGGGTCTGAACACACATCCCCCACCACCACTTTCTGAACATGGCCCAGGAGGAAGGAGTGGAACCACTGTATGACAGTGCCCCCAGCTCCCACCCCTCTAGATGGTCCAGAAGGATGTTATGTTGACGGTGTCAAAAGCCACTGAGAGATCCAGCAGAACTAGGAAACAGCTCTCACCTTTGTCCCTAGCCCGCTGGAGATCATCAACCAGTGCGACCAAGGCAGTTTCAGTCCCATGATGAGGCCTGAATCCCGACTGGAAGGGATCCAAATGGTCCGCCTCTTCCGGGCATGCCTGGAGTTGTTCAGCAACCACTTGCTCAATCACCTTGCCCAAGAATGGAAGATTTGAGACTGGGTGATAGTTGGCCATATTGGCTGCATCTAAAGATGGCTTTTTAAGAAGTGGTTTAATAACCGCCTCTTTCAGCAGTTCTGGGAAGGCTCCCTCACAGAGAGAAGCATTCACCATCCCACGAAGCCCATCGCCCAGCCCTTCCTGGCTAGCTTTTATAAGCCAGGATGGGCAAGGATCAAGGAGACAGGTGGTTGGTTTCACTCGTCCAAGCAGCCTGTCCACATCCTCGGAGGTAACAGATTGGAATTGATCCCATGCAACTAGACTAGACAGGACTCTAGCACTCCCCTGCTCTGAAAAGATGCAGGATGTTGGGGAGGAGCTTTGACAGACATTTCTCAGAGAGGGGTTGGAAGGTTGTGCTTACCATTTTTACTGTACAAGTTTACTGAAAGAATCTTCAGTTTGTTTAACAATAACTTTGAAATGTTGCATGTGTGTGCTTGCATCACCATGGGGCACATAGACTTCCTGGCCCACAACACTTCCTGACTGTCCATGTGATCTGAGCAATATTGTAGGGTCATCTGGATATTCTAGTGCTGGAGGCAAGGAATTCAGTGGGACTTCCCTTTGAGTAGACATATATTGGTATGTCTACATGGCATTGCTCGTCAATACCATGTTTAAAAACGCACAGGTGTGTAAAGCATAGCACCTTGGCCAGATCCAAAATGCAACTTTCAGCAAAATCCATGTTCATCCAAAATCATCTCATGTTCCTGAGCATTCTTCAACAGCTGCAATGTTTTAAACCAGAGATGGCGACATTTCAGTGGTGGGTGGAGTGAGCCTGCATATTATGCATCTTTCAAGATGAATGTCAGTCTTTAAATATAAGATTATGACAGAAAGCAAAAAATAAAATAAAATCTCTGCAAACGTAGTAATGTCTATTTCTAAGTCTGTATATATGCAATTATGGAACTAATCTCCTGCTCAAAAAATACCACCAGATGGTAATTTATAGAAAAACTGTGCTATTTTTTTTCCATTTCTCCTCAACACATTATGAAGGAAAATAGTATTATGTGAATCCAGCAGATACAAGACAAATCTGCAAGTATAACATTCTTCTCTTCCAGCGAACATCCTGTGAATTCATAAATATTTACGTTTGGCAAGTTATAATTATGTTGCACGAAGGGGGGAGGGAGAAAAAAGCAGGGTGTATACACAGAAGTGTACAAAAAGAACATTCATAAATTGCAAATGAGCATTGTTCTGAAAATCATACCTACTGTGTTCTATGTAGCCTTATGCCAAACTGTAGGACAGTTCTTTTCACTTATCACAAATTTGGTTAAAAATGTATATGTTAATTTGACAAAGGCACAAAAAGGCTACTATCGATTGCTTATTACAGATGCTATTATTAGTCTTAAATCATTATGTATAAACTCAGTGTTTTATGTATTTGCTATGCACATAAAGGTGCTTGTACTGCTATGGGGATAATCCTCTTTAAGAAACTGACAAACACAATTACAAAAGTACTGCAAAATGTGTATTTTCAGTACAGACAATTACTTTAAACACTACAGTTAAATATATTTCAACAGCTTCCTCCTACTATTTGGCCTGGCATATCCATTTGTATTTTTATGGGCTGGGTTTTTTGTATTAATAAATGTCAGTAGAAGGAATCTTAACTCTATAGCTCAAGCTACGAAGAGAGCAATTACTATATTAAATTTGTCGAATGTTGCATCTTGTGATCTGGCGAATTTCAGCCACTGTGGTTCCATTTCTTAAAAAAGAAAAACTCTCTTCTGCACCTGTATATAGTAGATGCTTTACGAAGTGGAAGTTGCAAAGGAGATTATTCTGCAGTACTGTATCATTTAGGAACACAAGTAGCAACTTGAGATTGAATCAAACCATTGGTCCATCTCACTTATTCTTATCTGCAGCAATTGGCAGCTGCTATACAAAATTTCAGGTAGGGATCTTCCCAGCCCTCCCCCCTCTCCAAATGCCAGATAATAATTAGTGTATTAAGTAATTAAAATACAATATACAATATTGTATATACAAAATACAATATTCCTATTCCAAATGCTTTTACATTTTCAAATTATGACTCCTTGTTATACCGTGATTGCGGTATAACTTGAGGAAGCTTGTTTTGTCCTACAGTTTTATGATATGCCAAGATCACTAGATAGGAAAAAAAGAATGCTATACATTTATTTCCAGTTCCATTTCTCCTTCTTTTAACGCCCAAAATTCTCCTTAGAGGCAATCTCTCTCTATGTGGGTTTTGAAAGCAGTTTGCTACACAGGTATGCTTATACAGTGCTACATATAGAAACATCTTAAATATTTTAATCTCCACTGTTGACAGCACTTGTGCAGAAATGACCTACAATCATCTGATCAACTTTCAGAATTACTTACTAGGTATAATCAAATATATTCTCATCTCTTATTTGAACAAATCATAGAGAAATTGAATACATTTTTTATGAACACTAGCAATGTGTTCTCTTCTCTGATAATTTTGACATTAAAATTCCATTTTAATAATCCCATCCTTCAGGCTTTGCAGACTCTTAAGGTATTAAAGGAAAAATTATCCTAAGCAGTTAGATTATAATGTATTTAAAGATTAGACATTTCATGTTGAATATTAACTGCTCTACTTCCCAGAGGAGGAAAAAAATCGATGCTGGTGTGTGGTGTGTGTGTGTGTGTGTGTGTGTGTGAAAACCACCTTCCAAAATATGAAGAAGTACACTAAAATTTTATTTTTGGGGAAAAATGCTTTCATGGAAATGTTAATCATGTCAGCCTTAGCGCTTTATAACAGCTTTTAACTTGTGTCTTGTGGCCAAAAAAACCCATACACTTGTGAAAACCAGTTCCTAATGTGTGCAGTAGTGGTGGGGGCTGCAGCTGCTCCAGGTCTGGCCTTTCCATTAGGCGAGGCATAGGCAAACTCGGCCCTCCAGATGTTTTGGGACTACAACTCCCATCATCCCTAGCTAACAGGACCAGTGCTCAGGGATGATGGGAGTTGTAGTGCCAAAACATCTGGGGGGGGCGAGTTTGCCTATGCCTGTATTAAAAGTAAAGGGACCCCTGACCATTAGGTCCAGTCGTGACCGACTCTGGGATTGCGGCACTCATCTCGTGTTATTGGCCAAGGGAGCCAGCGTATAGCTTCCAGGTCATGTGGCCAGCATGACTAAGCCGCTTCTGGCGAACCAGAACAGCGCACGGAAACGTCGTATTTATCTACTCACACTTTGACGTGCTTTTGAACTGCTAGGTTGGCAGGAGCTGGGACCGAGCAACGGGAGCTCACCCCGTTGCGGGGATTCGAACCGCTGACCTTCTGATCGGCAAGCCCTAGGCTCTGTAGTTTAACCCACAGTGCCACCCACCACATTAGGCAGTGGCAATTGCCTCAGGTGCCAGAGAAATGCCTCCACCAGCAGACTAGCTGTTGTGTGTGGCTCTCCTGTGTACCTGCCCCATCCACTTGCATCACCACCACATCTCCCCTGTGGTGGTAGCAGCAGCAGCAACAACAACAACAACAACAACAACAACAACAACAACAACAACAACAACAACTATTAATTGAACTAAACCAAAAAGCTCAAAGTAACTTCAAACTTTAAACTAAATTTAAAAGAGAATGTCCAGCTACCGTGGAAGAACAGCACAACAGCTCTTTTCATCCACTTTCCCCAGAATGCCTTGCTCTGAGAAATGATCCCCACCCTTCCTCAGAGCACAAAGAGGGGTGGAGGAAGTGTCACCACCACATTAGTAGTGACAGAACATATTAAAAGTAATTATGGAAAAGGAGGGGCTGCAAGAAGGAGGAGGGGACAGCAGTAGCCAAGCTGCTAGGTGTCACACTAGCCTTGAGCCTTTCGTGCTGTGCCAATTGTTTCTCTATCACCCAGCCCCTAGTCTCATGATTAAACTGCATTTTGTACTTTAAAACATGAATTTAGTAAGTTGGCAGCCTAATAAGCTGACACACTAGGACCAACCTGTATATTTGGCATCCTAGTACATTACAGTTTATTAGATATATGATATATGATTAGATGATTAGATTAGATTAGATTAGATGTATGATATAACCATACATCATGATTTTAAATACCTCTTTATTCTATTCTATCTTTTTATTTTTAAAGATTAAGTAAACTGTATTTCTAACGCAAGTGGATTAAGAAACCCTTACAGAAGCAATTCAGCCTTGAAACCACATCAAGATGGCCAGGGCAGAACAGTTACATGTGTGTGTGTGTGTGAATGGGTTTTGCTTACAGGGGGCTAAGAAGGTGTGGCCTTGCAGATGATCACACGGGCTATCTGGATTTTTGCTACTTTACTATGTGACAAACTTTGGACCTTCCCAAACAGAGCATGTCCCCATGCATGTGGAAAGGACAATATTGAGAGAAAGGTAGATTTTGGCTATGCTACTTTTGCAACCCAGTGCATAGCTGCCAAGTTTTCCCTTTTCTCGCGAGGAAGCCTATTCAGCATAAGGGAAAATCCCCTTAAAAAAGGGATAACTTGGCAGCTATGACCCAGTGGCATTCTAGATCCTGTGCGATCGGCAGTGCTTCATCCCATGTTTTTATATCAGTGCAAATTGGGGAAAGCCAATTTGGGCAGAAAAGGTCTAGTGGAACTGAGAAGACCAATTGGGAAAAGAATTACGATCACAAAAAGGATTACAATTCGGAGAAGTCTTAATTCAGGAAAAATCCAAGGAGACACATATCGGCAGCATTCATCTTTCCCCTGTTTCTCCTTGTTACAGGATCCTTAGCCCAGGTCCTTGGTATGTGTGTGAGAGAGTATATGCCGTCCTTTGTGTGTAAGAATTAGGGTTAGTGTGCTACGCAGAGTTATTCCTTCAATATATCCACCCATTTCTAGGGCTTTGCTCTTCAGAAGGAGGAGAAAAGTCCTGACTGTGTAAAACAGATTTGTAAGAAACAAATCTTTGAACTTTACTTTTTGGTCTGATTGTTTATCCTGGTATCCATTTGCAAAGAAAGATCCATGTGCTGTGTGTTTGGGGCCCAATCAACCTTGGCATACACAGCAAGGCTGTTGTTTAAAGTTCAGCATCCAGTTCCTCCCCAAACTGGGTCTAACAGCACTACAAGAAGCCTTTCAGGCAGCTTGAGGGGTTGGAGTGGGAAGCAGAGGGCAGGAATGCCATAGTGTGCACATGGAACATCTCATCCCACCCCTTTCTTCTCTGTTTACAACAATCCAAAACACATTTTGTCTAAATTAACCAGCTGTAGCTTAGGTCTTCAGTGCTTACTGTGTGGCCTTGTTGTAACACGCTGACTCAAAGAGCAGCACACACATTTTCTCTAAGATGTGCCACCAGATGATTACTGCTATTTTGAAGAAGCTGTTTCAAGTTTCTGTGTTGGTTATTCTTTTCTTCTTTCTTTCTTTTATGTTGCAGCATACCAGTGGTTGGAATACAGTTTCTTAAAATAGGGCACTTCGCCATCTACTCTCGGGAGAAAGTTCGGAATATTGTAACACTGCAATCTGTCTGAAAGTAGTTGGTACGGAATGGCATGGACAACACTGAGACAAATGGCAAGGAATTTGAACAGACTGTGGCAGGGTGGCAAAGTGTATTGCAAGGTCTGGCAGTGGATTTCTACCACATGGGCATACCTGCCAACTGTCCTGTTTGAGTGGGACACCCAAGAATTACAGAAGCCATCCTGGCTTCTAATCGGATCCCAGGGTGTTCTGTTTGGGCTCCCGTGAGAGCAGGTTGAAGGGTATACATGGGGGACTGAATCTTTGAAGGTGTGCCTAAAATTCAAAGTTTGGAAAGCTAAAGTTTAAAAGGATTATCACCGTCCTGAGATACTATCTTTAGGGCGAGTGGCAAGCAGAGGAAATATCGACCCCAATGTTTAAGTTCTGTTGTGCCACACTAAATTGTTAACAACCTATGGAAGTCCACGCTGCACAGAAATGAATGGATGCAAAATTCAAATTGGGCCTGCATAGTCCAATATTCTTTGACTGTGTCCACTCAATTATTGCAGGGTGCAGATTATACATTTTGGTGTATAATTTTGATTATAGATGCCTTTGGTAGGTACATCTGAACATCCCTGTGCAAAGGTTGTAATCACCATGCGTAGGTCAAAGATAGTGTTAGTAGAAGGGGAGTGAGCTGCAAGGGGAAATGAGAGATGGCAAGACTGCCTTTAGCAGAAGAAACTGAAGGGTGTAAACCCTTCAAAACTTTGAAAACGGTTGCTCCCCTGACGTGTTTCCCGATTTCAGGATTGTGTTTTGCCTCCCCTCTTCATTCAAGGCAAAAGTGCTCTGGGCAGAACTTTGGATTCATTTTGGGGATTTATCCTGAATCTGTCAATTTTGCTTTCTCCCAGTTTCTCATTTCCCCTAGTCTCGATTTCCACAATTTCACAGCAATTTTTGATTATTATTTTTAAGTCTTCATGATCATCTCCTCAACATTTTAGTCTGAATTTCTCCTAATATTCAAATCTTTGTATGCAATTTTGCATAATATACACATTTTTGTAAAGCAGTTTTCCCCAACACAATGCTTTTTTTGCATGTTGCTTTCACTAATATATGTAATTTTATGCACAGTTTACCAAAGAATGTGTATTTTTGTACATGCGGCTTAATTAGAGAATGTCATTGTAAAATTCAAAGAAATGTGGGTTTCAATTGATGACTGTGTTTTGGTTTGTGTACTGTTTCAGAAAGTGTGGATGAGGTAGGTTCGCATTTAAATGCAAGCTAAATTGAATCAGTCCATCATCCATATCCTGAAGCCATTGGGTCCAGTGTGGGGAATTAATAAAGATAGTACCTCTGTAGAGTCCTTTGCATTGCAGGGGCTTGGACGATGACCCCTTTGGGTACCTTTGAATGCTATGATTCTAAGGGGATCAAGAAAAGCCTCTGGGCTACACTGAATTTCCCCCTCCCATGCCCAGATACATCCATCAGACCTAGTGAATCATTGAAGCAATTCCAGCTTCTGTTATCCATTTTGGAGATTCAGTTGAGTAGAAATTTTATTCTTTAGGCAGAAGGATTTCACTCTGCCAAAATTCAATGAAATACAATGTAGGTATAACTGAAGAATTCAGTCTTTGTAAATTCCATATGAACTTACCTGATTTTCCCCGCAGAACTATAGTGCAGATTGGAGCATAACTCCTCATCTGGTTTTGAACTTCTCTGAATGCTGAAACACAGTTTTAAAAAAATTAATCAAACATACCCTAAATTTCTGAGAAAAATGTGTTCAAAATAATTGTTTGGCTGCATATTGAAATTTTATTTATTTATTTGTTTGTTTGTTTGTTGGTGCAGATCTTTTAAGCATAGCTGCCAAGTTATCCCTTTTTTAAGGGAAATTCCCTAATGCTGAATAGGCTTCCTCATGAGAAAAGGGAAAACTTAGCAGCTATGCTTTTAAGGCATGTTAGGGCAGAAGTGGGATAGAACTGATTTGTGAACGAACATGGGCAAAAGTAATGCAGATACCACATAGGTTTTTTGCCCATCCCTAGGAGAACCCATCTTTAGGATTGCACAGTGAGCCAGAGGAACAGGCTGTCCTTAGGGGACAATTGGAAGGAAATGAAATGTGGAGGTGATGTAGCAGGAACAGGAAACAGCTCTTTGAATGCAGCAGACCTGCAGACCAGGTTCTCAATTCTAGAAGGTGGTCCCTAGGATCTTAATCTGACCACACCAATTGTATAAAAGACAAAAGTTTTCTGCTGACCAGAAGTCCACACCCTAGATTAATAATAAAGCTAGTTTGTCATGCCAAGAACAACGTCCTTGCAATGTTTCTACAATGTTGGAAAGTATAGTAAATCATCTGAATCTGTTTACAGGAACAGAATTATATCTCTGTTAATAGAGTGATCTGTGTTCCATCCTTATTAAGATGTTTTCTGGCGCAACACTACTGTATGCAATCACCCTTTCAGAGTGCTTTAAAAACTTTGCATTTGCAAATACGCCAACATAGAAGCACCCATTGATGTGCCCATTGTCCAGTCTAAACAGAACACCATGCAACCCATCACAGCTTCTCTAGGAGCCAATTCTATATGTTATAGCTGCCATGCAACATCCTTTGAAGGAGTGGCAGTGAGGCATCACCACATGCAGCAGTTGCACAATGTAGAGCAGCCTGCTGTGTAAATCAAACATAACTTGTGGAAATCTTCCATGTCACCCCTAGGCTTGAATGCCATGGTGATGTTTCTGAATATGAATGTATCTGAAATATAGTATTTACCTGTTGTGTAACTATCTTAGGTAGGATCCATATGAATAGTAAGTACGAATTAAAATGAATAAATTCTTGGAATTTTTGATGACTTGAACCATGGAAGGGCTACGATGCAAAAAAGGACACATTTTTTGATGGTGGGGGTGGGTGATATGACCAGAATGTTATTAACAGGGATTGCAAGAGCTGGATGGGACCCAGTGCAGACAAGCATTTCATGTCAGATGTCAGGAACGTTCCTTCTCAGAGCGAAAGCCAGGGCTCCGAGGTCGAAGGGGGGTGGCAGGCAGAAAGTGACAGAGGCATGCTTTCTTCATATGTGGAGAGTGAGGCAAGCCCCTCTCATCCTGGAATGAAAGTCGTAAATTCCCAGGACAATGAAAGGCAAGCAGAAGGGCAGCAGCTTTCAGACACACTCTCAGGGGAGGAGGGGCCAACTGGACAATCTGCTCATGAGTGTCCTTGTACTAGGAGGATAAGCAGAGTTCAGGCTTGGCGTCGGGCCAACAGAAGGCGGAGCAGCTGGCATATATCCTGTTGGAAAAGAGCCCACCCTCCAGCGGGCTCAACTGACCCATCGAGTGAAGAGGCTGAAATAGAGGCTGCCAGTGTTGCACTGGGTGCCCATGTTCCCACAGAAGAATCCCTGGAACCTATTTATTATTATTATTATTATTATTATTATTATTATTATTATTATTATTTATGCCCCGCCCATCTGGCTGGGTTTCCCCCCCACTCTGGGCGGCTTCCAACAAATACCAAAATACATTAAAATATCACAGATTAAAAACTTCCCTAAACAAGACTGCCTTTAGGTGTTTTCTAAATGTCAAGTAGTTGTTTATCTCCTTGACCTCCGATGGGAAGGCATTCCACAGGGCGGGCACCACTACCGAGAAGGCCCTCTGCCTGGTTCCCTGTAGCTTTGCTTCTCGCAGTGAGGGAACTGCCAGAAGACCGTCAGCACTGGATCTCAGTGTCCGGGCTGAACAATGGGGGTGGAGACGCTCCTTCAGGTATATAGGACCTAGACCATTTAGGGCTTTAAAGGTCAGCACCAACACTGTATGACAGTCCCCCCCCCCAGCTCCCAACCCCTCTAGACAGTCCA